>NC_051441.1:223607-228233 GCF_001649575.2 Kryptolebias marmoratus | reverse complement strand
CTGAATTGAGAAAGCTCCTCGGATGAGAAGCGAAACGTCTTCAGCTACAGAATAGAAGTCCAGTTGTTTTTGTTTTTTAACTTTTTTTGAATTTACCATGGCCTGGATGACTGAGAATCTACACCAGCATAAAACCGAACCTGCCTTTCAAACCACGCTGCTTTGTTTTGGGTGAAGAAACAAGAATTTTTATTGACTTTATCTTAAATAAATGGACTAAAATTAGTTTTTAGAACCTCACTAAACTTGAAGTCGAGATAAATATTAAATTATTAGTTCCCCTGTCATAAATGAACAGGATTTCAATAATTTAAAAGTTAATATTTAGCCATATACAGTAAATTTTGAGAGGTAAATGTATTTTTAAAAACGTTATTACAGATTTTGTCAGTGTCGCAGTAATCCTGCAGGTTTGAGCCCAGGTTGTTTCAGCTGAAAGAAGAACATTGAATTTAAAGTTGATCTAAATAAATTTTTACCATGTCTGAAATGTTTATACTCTTGGAAGAATCAACTAGTTTTATCTTCCTAAGTTACCATGACTATAATGATAAAGAATTAACTTTAAACCCAGATTCATTCCCACACAAATAATAAAAATAAAACAAACAAGCATTAATAAACGAAACGCCACACACCAAGCTGATTGTTTCACTATATTTATATTATATCATTATCATTAAATTCAATGTAGTACCTGAAACTAACCACACAGGCGGGACAGACGGTTCCGTCCGGCCTCAACACACGATCCCAGCAAAGAGAGAAAAGAGACAGAGAAAGGCACGAAGAGTTTCCAAACCAAGGACAGGACACAGACGGGCTGATCGGGAGCTGAAAGGTGCATGAAGACAGAAACGTGACGAGCAAAGAAAAGTCCTGCAAGCTGATGAAGACGACAGACACAGAAAGGCACAAGTAGAAAAAAGTTGGTATCTTCTGTCTCCACGAACGCAGGATGAGGCCGAGGAGAAGACGACGTGAAACAGAGAAGGCAAACTGTCGCCATGACGACCAGGCAAATCTTTTAGACTTTTTCCTTCTTTTTATCTCAAAATAAAAAAGGCACAGACATTTGAACTGAGATGGAGTCGGAACAAGTGTTACATGGAGTAAGCATACAAAACAAAAACAAGATTAATACTAATATTCTGACAGTCATTATTATTATCATTTCCCTCGGCTCTTTTTGTGAGTCAGAAACAGAGAAGAGACATTTATCGGTACAGAGATGCTGCTGAGGTAAAGGTTTCCTTCCTGCCGCGGACCCAAAACGTGACACACCGTCCTGCGTCGAGGCAAAGCAGGAAAAAATAAAAGCTTTAACACGTTTACAGAGACTCTGCTAACGTCAGTTTCCCTTTTAAAACATCTGTTTGTGAAGTTTCTTAAGACATAAAAAAGGTCAACTTTTAATATTTTAAATGAGCAAAAGCTTTAAAAACATTTAAAGATGAATGGAAACTTGTTTGTGAGTTTATCTGAAGTTAGGTGCGAATAAAGAGCTCTTTTTTTACCTGTGTTTAAACGTGACAGGTCAGTATTACTCAGCAGGATCAATCAGGTTAACTCAGGTTATCTGGTTCAATTAACCCTAACGAGCAGGTCTGCCTACGCTGGTTAGTCATTGATCTGCAGCTGCAAACAGAAGGAACTCAGATCCTGACCTGATCAGAGACCTGACAACATCTGCTGCAGACGGGGGTGACAGCCGTTACCGTGGAGACAGAGAGAGGGGTGTTAACATCCGTTACCATGGAGACAGAGACCCGTGGACCCAGAGGTAAACCTGAAAGTCTGATCCTGCTGAATCACGCAGAGATCTGCTGACTCAGTTCAGAACTGAGTTAGAACGTCAGATTGCTACCATGTTAGTCAGATTTAAGATGGGCTTTTATTTTGAAAGGTGTTCCTGTAATAAGTTCAGTTTGTGTTTCCCTGCAGCAGGCCGACCTCTGACCTCTGGAGCCGTTCAGTCAGTCCCATGAAAGTGGAAACATCAGTAGAACGAGCCGCTCCTGATGCTTCCGTGGAAACAGGAAGTAAAACAAACTGCCTCAGTAGTGTCGGACCTTTTCACATCTATGACAGGTTAAAGGGATAGTTCAGGTTTTTAGGAATGAAGGCTATACTCTGGATTTTCTGCGTCGGTTCAAATCATGAACTGTATCTGAGAAACAAGAAACACAAAACAGTGTTGAGTCATTTCAGGTAACCCTACAGGTGCTGAAGTTTCCGCCCATCAGCTGTTTAAACCAAGCTAAAACAAGAAATCAAAGATTAGCTTTCAGTTTTCAAAGAAAAGCCAGAATATTCCTGTCTGAAAACAGCTCACACCTTTAATTTATCTCAGTTTAAAAACTTTAAAGTTGTTGATCTGAATGTCGAGATAATTAGTTTGATTTGAAGCACGACTGACAGTTAACAGCAGTCAGGATCTCATTTCACATCCAGATCCTTCTGGTTCTCCTTCCAAAGATCCAGACTTTCCTGGAATCTGTAAACTGGTTCTGGATCAGCGGTTCTGCAGACTTTGTTTCCTGTCTTCAGTGGAGATCCGGATCCTTCAGTTCGGACCGACTCTCCTTCGGGTTCAGCTGATTTTTACTCAGTTTCAGTCGGCTGTCAGATGGGAGGCGAATTAAATCCATTTCCATCGGATCAAACCCGCCAGAATCAGAACCTGAGAGACGCTGCTGAGCTCAACTCAAACTGTGGATCCAGCAGCAGAACCAGGAACAGGTTCTGTCGACACACCTCTGGTTCTCCAGATCAGAAGAACAAGAACTGAGACAGAAAAATCAGCTGAAGTCCAAACAAAACCTTCTGAAGATCCAGACCAGTTTACCCGACGCCAGGAAGGACCGGACCGGTGGACGCCGCAGCGTTTTGGGTCTCGGTGCCGCAGCAGGAACATCTGCAGGACCACGGCGAGGTATCGGGTCCAAAACAAAGCTGATCGGACTAAAAGGTAAAGAAAAGTTGTGCTAGTTAGTGTTGAGAAGCTGCTCTCCCCTGCCGTCTCTCTCTGTCTCTTAGTGTTAGTACTTTTCCTCCTCCTCCTTGCTAACAAAATGAAAACACTGGTTATGAATGGCGGCTATGACGAACGCCACACCTCCTCCATCAGAAGAAGGAGTACTGGTTATCGATGGCTCGAGGGGCCCTCGCTCCGTCCCTCTCCTCTCCCTCCACAGCTTCTAACTGACGAAGAGGAGTGTCCCTGTCCTCCCAGTCCTCCACTCCTCCTCCACTGCCCCCTCCGCTGCCTCCGCTTCCTCCTCCTCCTCCTCCTCCTGGATCCGTGTCGTTTCCTCGCTCCTGGGGTGGAGTCGGTGGCGGTGGACGTCCCGGTGGCAGCGGAGGAGGCTGAGGTGGACTACGGGGTCTGCTGGTCAAGTCTGTCAGGAGGAAGAAGAGAGAGAAAGGAGGGGAGAGTAAAGAAAGAGAGGAGGAAGAGGAGGAGGCGAGGAGAGGTTGGGGAGAAAAAACAAACCTCTGTGAGTGGAGGCAGCTTCGATGAAGCAGCTCTGTGGTTCTGGACTCAAAATAAACTGATGCTCTGACATCTTGGTTCTGTGCCCTAACTGAGCTCCTCACTGACTCTGAACTGCAGAGAGCCTCTGGGCTTAAACAGAAGCTGCACGAGCAGCAGGTCCTCAGCAGGTCCTGGCTGTCCAACCTGCAGGAGAGGACACGTCCACCGGGACACACAGGTCAAAGGATGAAAACAGGAAGCCTCACAGGACGTGGAGGAGCTCCAGGGCTCACAGCTGCAGCTCTAACCACCGTCAGGAGCTGCAGCTCCGCCCCTGGTCGGTGCTGAGGACGGAGCTGCAGCTCCGCCCCTGGGCGGTGCTGAGGACGGAGCTGCAGCTCCGCCCCTGGTCGGTGCTGAGGACGGAGCTGCAGCTCCGCCTCTGGGCGGTGCTGAGGACGGAGGCTCTCTGGTTCCGGCCCAGCTGATGAAGCTGATCATCTGAAGGATGTTTCAGTTCCATCATTCTGCTCTCAGACTGATTCTTTGAAGAAGAACTGGAGGCAGAAACTTGTGTTTGAAGGTAAATCTTCAGGCTGAATTGTTTCCTGCATTAACTGAAGCTTGATCTGATTGGCTCTAAAGCGTCACATGACCTCCTGTTGGAGCTGCAAGCCGCCATGATGAGTCAGGAATAAAATGAGATGTTTTCACTGCCACACACTCGCTCCTCTCTCAGCAGAGTCCGGTCGCACTTACACACAGTCAGAGATGGGGGTTGATGGAGAGTCAGGATGGCGCGTGGTGATGACATCACAGACAACGGGCCGACTGCCCGCCCTGTCCCGGCCTGCAGGGGAGGAGCCAACGGATACAAGACAACAACAGAGAGGTCAAAGCACTGATGGGTCACAGGGATGGAAGAGGCTGCGGGCTGAGAGCACACATTCATTCAGTCCGTCACAAACAGCATCGGACCGCCAGACAGCGCCACAGGCCCGTCAGAACACGGTGGTGGTTCCTGATGGTTCCACTGCAGAACCAGGGAAGAACCCAGCCGGCCGGGTTCTGCTCAGAGTCCGGTCGGGTTCTGCTCAGATTCCGGTCGGGTTCTGCTCAGAGTCCGGCCGGGTTCTGCTCAGAGTCCG
>NC_051441.1:216004-222775 GCF_001649575.2 Kryptolebias marmoratus | reverse complement strand
CCCAGGCCCAGGAGTCTGGCCTGGGACAGAACCCGGGACTCCTGGCCGTCCTGCCGGCTCACCTTGGCCTTGCCCTGGAAGTTGAAGGTCAGGACGTATTCTCCACGCCGCGTCTCGCTCTGCCGGACCAGAAACACGCCGTGGCTCGCCGGGCCTCCAGCCAGAACCAACTGGGCTGCTTTGAGGCGCGAGAGGGTCCCGTGGAACCACTGACACTCGCTGAGCGGGTGCTCCACCACCTCGGCTGTGGCCACGTCGGAGAACAGGAAGGAACCTGCGGAGGGAACTCGTTAAATGTCAGATGAAAGATAACGCCCCGACAATGATGTCATGGCTTCGGAAGCTTCTGATTGGTCAGTTGACAACACCTGAGTGGGTCATTTTAAGACACGCCTCCAACATGAAGGTTCTTCTGTTCTAACACCAGGAAGGAGACGGGTTCTGTGTTCCTGACATGAACCTGTTCTAAATGTTCTCTGACCAACATGAGCCCAGATGTCCCTCAGAGACGGAGAGGACATGTCCCCCAAAGCTACATGAAGACAGATTACAGTTTATAAACGCACAGGGACACAGGCGTAATGTTTGGAGGAAGGAGGAGAACACCGGCCCAACTGTTCCTGCTCCAGTTCCTGGTTCCTCTGGTGGAACCAGGAGTTCCCTGTTCTCACCATCGAACAGCAACAATCCCACAGACCTGCTGACTGGACCTCCTGACCCGAAGCCGATTCACATCCAGAACCTGCCTACCTGTAGCATCCGGAGTCTCAGCAAAAGGTGTGCCTAGACTAGCCCCGCCTCCCCCGAGAATCCTGCCGTCCGGTTCGTCGAGAGGAGCTCGAGGCGGGAGCTCGGGAGGGAGAGGATCCATGAGAGGGGAGGAGCCTCCGATTCCGCCGTAACACACTGACAACAACAAACACACCGTCAGAACCTCATTTAACAGACAAGCCCCGCCCACTTCACCAGCTCACCTTGAGAAAGACGCTCTCCGACCTCCGGCGTCCCGCTGATGTCCAACGGTCCTCCACACCCCCCCTCAGCGTCGTCCTGCTCACTGCGGCAGACAGGAAGAGGTTAAAACCCCGCCCCCCGCCGCGGAGCGACTTCAAACCCAGCCGGTGGTTACCTGAGACAGATGCCGTTCCTGATGTCGCTCAGCCACGCCCTCATCTGAACGGCGTCTCGTGTTTCAATCACGTACTGCGCCGCCGCCGCCGTCGCCTCCAGCTGAAAACAGGAAGCTGTTATTAAAAAAAGCTTCCGTTCTGGCTTCAGGTCCCTGAACGCCTCGCTGAGGAGAGCCTGAGGTAACCGCTGAGGAGCGGGTAAAGTTACCTGGTTTAACCAACCCGCTTTAACTAACCCGCTTTAACCAACCGATGGGTAAAGTTACCTGGTTTCACCGTTACCCAAACCAGTTGTCAGTTTCTTTGAATCACTTGAAGTGGATCGAAGGACATGACTGGAGACGTGTGTCCTCAGAGACGTCCCGGAGGACGTACCTGCATCAGGAAGGTGTTCTCCTTGTCGGGGACCTCCAGCGCCGTGGTGCTCCTCACGTCCACGATGGAGCAGCAGGCAACCGTCAGCCGAGGCTTGGAGGACTGAGGACACAAACAGGTTAATGTTCCAGAGAGGAAGAGGAAGAAGAAGAAGAAGAAGAAGAAGAAGAACTGTCCGGCGGTGAGACGTTCAGGGCCGCGATGGAACAGGAAACTCTTACTTTAGGTGGGATGAAGAACTCCAGGTAGTACTCCTCCCCCCGCTCACCCCCCTCTCGGTCCCGCTCTCTGAGGACCAGACGACATTTCTGCCAGCGGCCCCCCCTCCAGGGCACGTTCCCGCCGCTGGCCAGGGGCGGAGCTGGACCTGTGGGCGCTCCCGGCGGTGAGGTCATGTTGTTGTTGTCCGTACCGTGATGCAGCAGACCAAATGAGAAGCCCGGAAAGCCGTGGCTTCCTCCCAGTTCCTCGCCGGAAGAGCTGATGCTGACTCCGCCCTCTCGCACCAGCCGGCCCACCTTCCTCGGAGGCCCCGTGGCAGAGGCGCTGCTCGGGGGGAGCGAGGAGGAGGCGGCGGTCTGCGTGAGGATGGGAGGAGGCGAGCGTGATAATCGGAGCTTCTCCAGACGATGGCTCCACTTGTCCTTCTCGCCTCCTTCTCCGTTGCTCCTCCTGCGGTCCCGAGCGGCCTCCGACAGAGACAGAGAGGTGGCGCTGCTGGAGGAGGAGGGAGGCAGGGAGGAGGAGGAGGAGTGAGGAAGGGAGAGGGGCATGGACAGGGACACGGGCATGGAGGAGGTGGGCGTCGGAGGCTGAGTGGCAGAGTTCCTCTTGGAGGCCAGGCTGGCGTCCTGCACCCCCATGGTGTAGCTGTAGCTGGAGGGCAGCGGGCTGGGGGCGGCGTCGCTGGACGAGCTCTTCCAGTGGAGGATTCCTCGGACGCTGCCCCGCACGCTCCGCCCAACGTTCCGCAGCGAGAAGCGCTTCTTCAGTTTGTTCTTGGAGGAGGTGGGCGTGCCGTTACCTTTGGAGCCGGGCGGAGGAGTGATGGACGACAGAGAAAGGTGGGGAGTGTGGGAGGGGTCTGCCAGGTCCACCTCTGAGGACTCTGCTTCCTGATCCTCGGCCTCAACGTCTTCGCCAACTGAAGCCACGCCCAGCCAGCTGTCCTCCTCTTCCTCAACGGGAGCCTCGCCGTTTCCTGGGCCGAGCATGGCGCTCCTGTCCTCCCGCCTCCCGTTGTTCCCTCCCACCGAGGAGCAGCATGACGAGGAAGAGGAGGGGGGCAGGACTTGGCCGTGGGCGTAAGAATCCTGAAACCGGTCCCCGCTGCGGTTGTCCAACACCAGCCGTGACGGGGCGGGCTTGGATGTGACCCGCACCGCGGTCGAAGGGGGGCACGGGAGGCCTGACAAAGGCGAGACCGCCTCCTCTTCCAGGGAGGTGGCGTCCGACGGGGGAGCCCAGCTCACCATGTCGTCGCGGCCTGGAGCGCAGCTCGGCAGGAGCGCCCCCTCCAGCTCGCTCTGGAAGTGGCAGACGAAGCGGTCGGTGAAGCGCCGGCAGAAAGCAGCCGCCGAGTCTGTGGTGTAGTGCGGATTTTCCAGGAGAAACGCCCGAAAGTGGCGTGCAAAGTCACCGGCGGCAACACGGGCATGGAGCTCACAGAATTCGGTCCAGCTCAGGGAAGGGGAGGGCGACGGCGTGGGCGTGTCAGACAGCGAGGACGGGTGAGCCTGGGGCGGCGAGCTCACCAGAGGCGGGAGAGGGGGAGGCCTGGAGGATAAGGGTAGCAGAGAGGGGGACGGGGGGGACGGAGACGGGGAGGGGGATGGAGGTAAGGGGGAGGAGTTGGCGGCCCGCGGGCTGGGCGGGGTTAAAAGAGAGCCGTTCATCCTGGTGAAATGTGGAGGACTCGGGTCAGTCAGATCACCTCAAGCATGCGAGAAGAGAAGCGTCTTCTTCTTCACAGCATCCAGACCCAGAAAAGACGGGCTGTCAAAAGGTCAAAGGTCGCCAACCGTCGGCTTTATGCTACATTATTTTTATATCAAATCCTGGTTTGTTCCTCAAACAAGCAGCAAAGGTTGATTTCTGTGGATTCAAACTTCTGTCTCATCTTCATCGTCTGCCGTCCGTCCGCAGAGACGAGGACGCATTCTGGAAAAAACACAAACAAACTTTAAAACAACAAGTTCCCTGTGTGCCTCAAAGCCTCAAAGCTTCAGGAGAAATTCAACCGAATGAAGAGATGAGCTCAGTCTGCTCCAGCAGGAAGTCACTGACATTATTCTTTATTTCAGGTTTAAATACGACAGAAATGAGGTTTTGTTCTTGAAGGAATAGAAAAATAAAACACCTGAATCTGGATCAGATATTTTATGTCTGAGAATACAAACATGAAACTTTTTAAACAAATTTATTCCAACAAATTAAAGAAATGTTTCATGTAAAGAGTCATGATGTTAAACTTGGTTTATAAACATTTTATACGAACATTTAAAGACCGTTCTGTTCATTCTGAGCACTGAAAATTATTACATTTATCTGGGGTTTTATAATATTTGTGGTTTTATAACATCTGTGGTTTTATAATATCTGTGGTTTTATAACTGTTCCTGATCTCAGCTGCAAACAACAACTAAACTACATTTATATTTCTTTTATCTCGTTTCAACATTTCTTTCTCTTTAAGGGTTTCTCTCTTTTTTTATATTATTTTCCTGAATAATTGAAACTGATCAAAGATTTTGTTTTTGTGGAGAAATGGACCATTTGAAACGAGCCGCTGACAGATTATTAGTGTTTCTTACTTGAAGTTTTAAAGATAAACTAACATTTTAATAAAAGAACTGGATGTGATCAGACTCCGGAGGGGGTGAACCTTCCTGCTGTTGGACACATCTGTCCACACATGAATTTGGACAATTGTTAGCTTGTATTTTCCTGAATTAATAGTTAAAAACCTAAATGAGGGGATAGTTTCCTGTAAGTGCAGCTGTCAGGAGGTGTAGTCCTCTCTTCTCCACAGACAGAGAAGAAATCTCAGCTAACTGCAGCTTTGTGGACCTTCATGTGAGCTCCTTTAGCTCCTTCCAGACGTTAGCATGCTAACAATAGCTCCCGAACATCCGCCCACACCTGCCGCGTCCCCACACCTGGATCCGGCACAGCTGGTTAGTTATCTCCCCTCTGGCTGTGGCTGCAGGTAACTAACTCCGAAATGAGCACAGATTCAATAAACCAACAGAAACTAACGCCACAGATTAGCTACGAGCTAATGCTAGCTGTTAGCCAGCTAACCAGCCATTAATAAATCAGCTAAGCAGCAACCAGCAGAGCTCGAGCGCCGGAGCGCGAGATCGTACCTGTTCGTCCCAGCCAGGTGCTGTCATCTGAAACTGGGCCTGCCGAACGGGTCAGCGTCCCGTGAGTCCAAACATCCCAACAAACATGCTCCTAAAGCCTGGAGGAGCTCAACAGGAATATTGGCTTGCCTGGACCCGTTTCTCTCGGACTGACCCAAATCTCGCGAGACTTCCGGAGAGCCGCTCATCGAGCCTCGGAGCGCAAATTTACTTTATCAAGTTATTATTTTCTTCTGTTAGCTTTGTTGTGTAACCCCAGCAGGTGGGACTGGGACTCTGGGTTTTTGTAGCTTTTGTGTTTTTATAAATATTCAACTTTATTTACAAATATTTTAGCTTTTAGCTAGCATTCAGTTTTAGCTGTTTTAGCATCACTCCGTTTTTCAGCAGAACACAATCTGTCCAGCTGTTTGTATTTTTGTCCCTTTTATAATTAAAATAGTTTTTTTGTGTATTTTGACAATCTCATTTTCATTCATGTGAAAAACAAACTGCAATAACACATTATTATTGTTATTCTAAATATTTAACAATTAATCAAGTTAAAGGTTCACAGAAATAAGCTGGAATACCACCCAACATCAGAAAAAATGTGGTTCTGAAGAGGGAGAATCCTTCAGTGTTTCTGTTTTCAAACAGGAGAAGCTGCACACGTAAAATCTGAGAGATTTAATCCATAAATAATTTGAAACGGGTCCAATGATCGGTTCTGTTGGTCCGTTAGCTCCTTGAAGAAATCAGAAACAGACGCGGGTCAGATAACCTTCAGTCTGATTGTAGCTTTATTCTGAGGTGAAGAACAGAACACATCTGAAAGGAAAAATATAAATATATTTACATTTCATGAAGTGTTCCTTTCATTATGTGATCAATTTAAAACACAGAGAGTGGAGTCCCACAGAGTCCAGGTCTGGGGCCCCTGGGGGCCTCCTGCAGGTCCCGGCGGGCCCTCCTCCCTGGTACAAGCTGCCGAGGACGTTCTCCAGCTCTCTCTGCTTGTGATTAAATGTCTCTGAAAAATACTCATGAAGTTTTATTGGATGTTAAAGTTTATTTCTCAAAATAAAAAAAAGAAAAAGAAAGAAGAAACAAAAAAATTTACCTTTAACACAAAAACAAACATTTACATTTACCAAAATCTTTATTTAAATTAAACTAAAAGTTTTTAAACAACCAGGGAGAAAAGCTTTGTTTTTATTTGACTTTTGTCTCCTTTAGTCAAATATTTCATATAAATGTTGCTCTGATGTCGAAAAAGCAGCAGAAGAAGAAAATCTGAGGACCAGATTGTGTTTATCACCACAGGACTTCCTGTTTGAGCCTTCCTATCAAAATAAAATCCTCCTCACAGCTCCAGAGACCTTTGCCCCGGTCCCGGTCCCAGTCCAGGTCCTAGTGGTGGGTTCTGTCCGGCGGTGCGTTCGGGTGCCGTCTGAACTGCCGCAGAGCTCCTCTGCAGATCAGACAGAACCAGTAGAGCTGCAGGGGCCACAGCAGGACGGCCCCCAGGTTACACTGCCAGGGGGCCACCAGGGGGACGGCCAGGACAGGGATGGACGCGTACCTGCAGCAGACAGGGGGCGCTGTGTGAGAGCAGGCCAGGTGGACAGAGACACAGACAGGTGGACAGGTGGACGGACCTGCTGTAGGCGTAGTACAGGTAGGGGAAGAGCAGCACCCGGCAGCAGCAGAAGGACACGAGGACGACGCCTCCATTCAGTCGGTGCAGCAGAGAGTTCTGCTTCTGAAACTGAATCCAGACAAACATTCTGATTGGACCGTCCCACCGAGGCGGGCGACACGCATCCCTTCAACCGCAGCTCAGGCGGGCGACAGGCATCCCTTCAACCGCAGCTCAGGCGGGCGACACGCATCCCTTCAACCGCAGCTCAGGCGGG
>NC_051441.1:212425-215001 GCF_001649575.2 Kryptolebias marmoratus | reverse complement strand
GGCGGGCGACAGGCATCCCTTCAACCGCAGCTCAGGCGGGCGACACACATCCCTTCAACCGCAGCTCAGGCGGGCGACAGGCATCCCTTCAACCGCAGCTCAGGCGGGCGACACACATCCCTTTAACGTAGATTAGGCTTTTATTTTATTAAAAAATTCTGATCTATTTATTTTAATTAAATCTACAAAAAAACTAAAAACTGAAAGTTGTCGTTTCCTACAGAAGAAGTCTGTCTTTGAACGCCTCACTAACATATAAATAATATAAACTTTATTTATAAACTGAAAACAAACAAACCGGCTCTGTGTTCAGCAGGAAGTAATCTGATTACCTGGATCAGGACTTTTCCCAGACTGACGGACGGCGTGCTGAGCTCGGCCAGAAACAGAACGCCCTGAAAGTAATCTCCTCTGCCCCGGCGCCACAGCTGAGAGAGAGGAGAGGGAACGGGGTTAGGGGTCAGGGGTCAGGGGTCAGGGGTCAGACCGGGTCCGGGTTCACTTCAGGAACCGAGTGTTTGACTGGAAGGCGGCGTCGAAGGACCGTCGCTGTCATAGTTACCAGAGAGGCAGGGAAGCAGAAGGTCACCATGAAGACGTGATGCAGAACCATCAGAACCTCTCGGCGCAGGTAACCCGACACCACGGCTACAAGCCCCGCCTCCTCATGACCTTTGACCAGCAGCTTGTGCCGGTAGCACAGGAACATGGCGTAGATGTCGTAGAGGAAGTATGGCGTGGCGAACAGGATGTAGGCCTCAGTGAGCCAGTGTCTGAGGAGGAAACAGGAAGTGAGGAGGAAACGCTGTGGAAGGCGGGCGATCATGTAACTGCCTGTGTGTCTCACAAACCACTGAACGGATTTATTCAAACTTCAGAAAGTTATGATTGGCTGCTCATCTATGACCTGATTCAAGATGGCCGCCACAGCTAATGGACCTTAGCAGATGTTGGTGTGGTAGCAGCTGGGAGTCAGCCAATGGGAGCGGCTGCTGTCCCGTAACCATGGCTGTGATTTGATAAACAAATGGGAATCGAACGTGCGCTCCACTTTGACAGGGAAATGAGGAGGCCGCCCTTCCTCCTCCTCCTCCTCCTCCTCCTCCTCCTCAGTGAGGGGAGGACGATCTCAGACTGAAATAGGTCAGTAATCAGATTACAGGCCGACAGGAACACGCTGCTCAAACTGGGAGGTTCTTTAAGGTTGGAGGACAAGTGGTCCTCACCTGTCCTCCAACAAAACTCTGCCTGCAGGAGGACAAGTGGTCCTCACCTGTCCTCACCTGTCCTCCAACAAAACTCTGCCTGCAGGAGGACAAGTGGTCCTCACCTGTCCTCCAACAAAACAAAGTGGTCCTCACCTGTCCTCCATGACGTCTCTGCAGGACGAGACGATGATGCACCCGGCCGCCGAGGCCAAGACGGCCTGGAGAGAAGAAACCAGCCTGAAAACACAGAACCAGATGGGTCAGGACCAGACGGGTCAGAACCAGTCGGGTCAGGACCAGTCGGGTCAGGACCAGTCGGGTCAGGACCAGTCAAGTCAGGACCAGACGGGTCAGAACCAAGAATAACAAACATCAGATCCAACCCCAAACAGCTGCAGGTCATGAGTTTACACACAGGTGAGACGCCCACATCCTCCCAGGTGTGAGAGTGTGTGTGTGTGTTGTTACCGTGTGGACAGCACCACGGCGTCGGCTTCGCTCCATCCCATCAGCAGCTTCAGAGTCCGTTTGGACACCAGGAAGAGTCCCGGGAAGAAGACGGAGCCGGCAGCCAGGAGGGCCAGCATCCCGACGAGTGTGTGAGGGAGAGAGTGAGGGAGGGTGTGTGTGTGTGTGTGAGGGAGGGAAAGAGAGTGTGTGAGGGAGGGAAAGAGAGTGTGTGAGGGAGGGTGTGTGTGTGTGAGGGAGAGAGTGAGGGAGGGTGTGTGTGTGTGTGTGTGAGGGAAAGAGAGTGTGTGAGGGAGGGTGTGTGTGTGTGTGTGTGAGGGAGGGAGAGAGTGTGTGTGAGGGAGAGAGAGAGGGAGGGTGTGTGAGGGTAGCTCAGAGAAGAGGATCAGGGGGCGGAGCCTCCAGCTGGAGGTGTGTTGATGGGGGAGGAGGCGGGGCTTACCTACAGGTTTATGGTGCTCCACTAAACTCCTGATCCAGAACTCCTGATCCAGATCCAGGACTCCAGATCCAGATCCAGGACTCCAGATCCAGGACTCCAGATCCAGGACTCCAGATCAAGGACTCCAGATCCAGGACTCCAGATCCAGGACTCCAGATCCAGGACAGGTTCATGACCATTTAAAAAGCTGCAGAGAACCGTGGAGAACCGCAGGAACCTGTAACTATCTGAATGAACGAGCAGCTCGGAGTTCACAGAAACACTTTATTTGGCCTCCGATTCTAACGTACAGAACCTCAGAGTTCTTTTGGACCAGGATGTCTCCTCCTCAGTCTCAGAAACATCTGCTCCATGGATCCCGTCGGTTCTGTTGGTTCTCCAGTTCCAGTTCTCCTGTTGATCTTAGATCATTAAATGATGGAGCACAGATTGTTCTCCAGGTTCCTGTTGATCTTAGA
>NC_051441.1:211441-212325 GCF_001649575.2 Kryptolebias marmoratus | reverse complement strand
CTGTCTTGCAGCTGCGCCTGGTGGTGGTTCTGTTCCAGGGCGTCCTCCATCTCATCGTGGACTTCATCAACTCCTTCCCTCTGTTCTCGGTCGGTCTTTGGGTTTGTCGGTCCTACAGACTAGCAGGTAAACCAGGTTTAGTTCTGCTAACAGAAGTTCTGATCCGGTTCTGTTTCCTGCTGAAACCTCAGATCAGCTGCAAAGCGTTTGGAGAGGGATGGAATGATTTTGCAGGTGTGATGGACAGGATCAGGACCAGGACCAGGTTCTGGTTCTGAGACACAAAGAGATCCAGTTTAGACTTGGTTCAGTTGTCTCAGGTTCATCAGTTTAGGAGGCTCTGGATCAGGTCAGAGGTCAGAGGTCAGAACAATCGTCTGAAAAGGTTCAGGAACAAGAACTGAAGCTGAGAGGAGAACCCTGAAAACCCTTCAGAGTCTGGGTCCAGAACACTGGAACAGATTACAGGAATCTGGATCATTGGAAGGAAAACAGGAAGAGATCAGGACTGGACCGGGCCTTGTGTTTCTAAAGCTTCTTCTGTGGTTGCAGAAGGTGTGAAGTTCAGAGTTCTGTGCGATGAGCCCGGCACCGCCCTTCACCTGCTGATGGAGGTAAGAACTCTCATTTGGTTTCAGTCTGAAGCTCTGTGACCCCGACCCGGTCCAGAACCTCTAAGCGTTTGCTGTTCTTCCTCAGATGAACCCTCTGAGGTTCGGCTCCGTGCTGCAGACATACCGCACCGCCACCTACAGCTGCTACCCCAAGGACTCCTGGGGCGCCCTGGTCAGGAAGCTCTTCATCGGGGAGCTGGTGTTCCCCTGGAGACACAAGACCACCAAGACCGACTGAGGAGGGGAAGGGGGAGGAGGAGGAGGGGGAGG
>NC_051441.1:206345-209163 GCF_001649575.2 Kryptolebias marmoratus | reverse complement strand
AGCACATTACTGTCCCCTATATGTCAGGAGGACAAATAACACCTTTTCTGTTCAAATTGCCAACCCGCCACAGTGGCGTGTGTGTTGATCAAATTCACCCGCCACTTCAAATATTTACCCGCGGGTGCTAATTTCCACCCCTGTCACAGATGTGGAAGCGTGCACACATTTAACCTTAAACATCTGCACTCAGTGAAACATTTCATCTTTAACATAATAATAATGACCTTACCTTCAGTATCTGTTGTGTAAAGAAAGTGCAGTTTGAGTTTGAGATATTTTACAATTTAACTGAACAGAACTAAGGTTCTGTTAGAAAAGCATTCTGATAAAAATCACAGAAACATGATGTTTGAGCCTTCCCGCTCTCCATAGTTCCTCAGAGAGACACTTCCAGGACTCCAGGACGTGTCAGCCGGAGGGTTTGGAGCTGATGGAGTCAATGAAGGAAATGACAGAAATCATGTTGTGTGGAAGTTGTTGGTACTGTGATAACACCACATTTACTCCAACACTGTGTACGCAGCAGTGACTGCAGGACATACGTGGTATTGATGTGGAATGTCTGAGGACTACATCACTGACACACGGCTGTAACCAGAAGAATCCCGCTCCAGAACGACGTATGTTAGTGTCAGATTGGTAGAGGCAGCCATGTTGCTTTCTAACAGCCACAGATCTCAGTTGATGTGTTTTCTGTTCAGGTTTACATGTTTCATTCATTCATTGTGTGTGTGTGTAGGTGTTTCTGGCAGAGCTGCAGGCACAGATGAGTCATGGTGTTATACAAACAGATTTCACACTCATAAAAAACAAATTACTGTACTCCACATGTCTTATTCTCTTCAACTTATGCACCAGAATGGGAAAAGGGCCAAATGTTTGCACCAAAACAAACCCTACAGTTTAAAGTGATAGTGCTTGTCTTCAGGAATGGGAGGTTTGCTCCAGTTTTCATCGCCTTTATTCTCAGTTTAGCCTTTTTTGAGTGTTGATGATGATTAAATGATGCAGGCTGTAAGAAGAAAACAGTGATACGAGTCAGACGGAATCTTTTAGTTTAAGCTTTAATTTAATCCTGATTGTCCACGCAATGAGATATTTCTCTTTGTTCTGTTCAGCGAAGAATGGATCATCTTTGTGGTCCTCCTCACCATCTGCGCATTGTTGACAGACACCGTGACGGACGCTTTCATTAGCCAATGGAAGCCGCTGTGTTGGTCACCCTTCGTCCAATCAGATCGGAGATAAGGCGGGGCTTGTCTGTGAGTGGGCGGGGCGTCAGAGCGGAGGGGCGGGCGCTGATCTGTCAGCGTCAGTTTTGTTGTGGAGCTCCGAGGAGGAACATCTGTGATTATGACACAGAAGAATGGAGAGAAATGGAAACATTCCGGGCTGACATGAACGGAACACAACTTCACAGATCCGGACTGGACGTAAGAACGCTGCAGCTACGTGATTACAGGAGAACTAACGCTGTCACGTTACGGATGTTTTTGTATTCGGATCAAAGGAAGACGAGCGGGGGCCTGAAATTACTCTGCCGAAGTTGAGCTAGCTCAGAGAGCCGTTACCTCACAAAAACAGCGACACTTATTGTTTTACATCCTTCGGGAAAAAACCTTTCAACCCCAGTAATATTATGGTGTGGCACTGTTTTTAAACAAATTCTGTTTTGGGTTTTAAAGCAGCAGTGATAACAGCTAGGCTAGCCCGCTAGCTCCAGGGTTAGCCTCTTGTTGCTAATAAAACCTCCTAAATGGGAGCAAAAAGGACAGATTTTAAGTTTTGTTGTTTGTTAGCTGACTAAAACACGTCTGTTATTAAGTAAATAGGAGTACAGGTGCTGCAAAGTAGTGCCAAGCTAATAATAAACACAGTTCCACACGTCTTTGTTTCTGAAATAGACTTTATTCAGGTTATTTAAAAACACTTTAATAAAAATAACAGGCTCAGCTCCAGTATGTGAGTGCATACTGTTTCAGTCATTTACCTGAGATGTTTTGTACCCTCCTGTGTGCTACCTTTGACCTTTGAACTGTCAACTGATTTTCAGAGCTGATTTTTGGCACACCTTTTCTGAGACTTTAACTCGTTTTTTTAGTCTGAAATACTCAGCTGGGACAGTTAAACGGGCAAAACAAAGACTTGTGTGGTGGACCCTCATTCAGAAAGTTCATGGCATAACAGGGTTTGTTTTGGATCAAAGCAGAAGGAGAAGTTAAAGGTTGGACCTTCAGCCCGCTGGGCTCACAGTACGGGGAGATGAGCAGCCAGGGCAGCCCGGTGAAAAGCTACGACTACCTGCTGAAGTTCCTCCTGGTGGGAGACAGCGACGTGGGGAAAGGAGAGATTCTGGACAGCCTTCAGGATGGATCAGCAGAATCTCCGTACGCTTACAGCAGCGGTGAGTGACTGTCCTGTCTCTGAGGATGACTGTTTCAGGCCTGCCGAGGGTGAAAACCTCAGAGCTGTGCTCTGTCAGGGCTTCCACATGCAGCGGGTCCTGAGAACTTCCCTTTAATACCTGCTCCATAAAATCTACCCCTGAGGGGAACCAACCTGCACGCCTTAGACATGAAGCAGCAGCTGCTACAGCCAGCCTCTTCTCTTAGGGTTATTAAACACATATTAATGTATTCCTGAAGCTTTAACGAGGTCGACCTCTGGTTCCCATCTGAAGGGTTAGGATGGCTGATTTACGGAAACCAGCAGATCAGAAAGAGAAGATAAAATGTTTCACATTAGAAGGTTAGAAACGAATGAAGTCAGGGAGGGGACCTAAATCTGTAAGGACAGATGTTAGAACAGATGTTAG
>NC_051441.1:201862-206245 GCF_001649575.2 Kryptolebias marmoratus | reverse complement strand
GCAGCCTCTGTCCTCCTCGAAGCAGCAGACTCTGAGCCTCGGTCAGCCTGCAGGACGGTTCCTCTCATGACTCCTGTCAGAAGCTGGAGATGTCTGTGGAAACAGAACCTGCCCGACCCGGGAGCCACCGGAGGTTCTGATGGTCACGTGTTCTGGTTTAGGTTTCTAAAGCATTTGGTGGAAGAGCCATGACAAGGTAAAAAGAGCCTTCACTTCCTGTTTGGAAGTGGGAGCTTGGGTGTGTGACCTCTGACCTCTGAGAGGAAGCCCTCAGTCCTCCAGCAGAGAGACACTGGGTGGAAGGAGACAGAAGAAGAGGAACAGCTGTGGAAGTAAGAAGTTCTGGTACCAGAAGTCAGAGCCCGCTGGATCTTATTTGTTTGTTTATCTTTTTAAAGCGAACTACAAACCGCTGCTTCAGGCCCTCGTTACCAGAAATAAACGAGCAGCTCGTTAGCAGCATCAGAAGGAGGAGGCGCTTCTGATTGAAGTGAGGAAGATCAAACAGCTTCATCCAACATGGAGGACAGGACGCAGCTGAACACGCAGATTCCCATCGCTCGGTGTGTGTGTGTGTGTGGGTGAGAGAGAGAGGACCCTGAATATTTCAGGAGGACCATCAGAGCCAGGAGAACAGATTGTGATTGGATAACTCTCCTCAGGCTGGGATTGGTTGGCTCGGATCATCTGAAGCGATCGGTGTCTCTGTGATTTATTGATTATTGATCCTGGAGTCAGGTTTACATCAGCAGATGGGTGATCTGTCAGTCAGAAACTTCAAACTGTGCTGGAAATGTAAAAACTGATTCTCTGGGTTTGGATTCAGGACCTGACATGAGAAAGGTTTAATAAAAAAATAACAAATTAATTTTAGGAAAACAAAACAACGACGTCTGTTGAGTAATTAAACATTTCTTTATGCAGCTTTTTTAAAAATAAACTCAGAATGCAAGGCTCTTCATACCGGATCAGAACCAGAACCCTCTTCATCACAGTGAGGTCAGACCCAGAACTCTGTGGTCCTCTGTGTGGGTTCCTCCAGGAGGATCTGAGGCAGGACCTGGTACCTCCACGACCCGACTGATGGACGGACTGCTCTGCTCTGCATCAGCAGGAACAAACTGGACCAGAACTTAAGCAACCAAAGAGCAGAAGGTTGACTGGAACCGCAG
The DNA here is from genome assembly GCF_001649575.2 of Kryptolebias marmoratus. Classification (NCBI taxonomy): domain Eukaryota; kingdom Metazoa; phylum Chordata; class Actinopteri; order Cyprinodontiformes; family Rivulidae; genus Kryptolebias; species Kryptolebias marmoratus. Next base: position 205,073 of record NC_051441.1, on the reverse strand, counting down.
GATGGTCCTTAAAGTTCGATGAACAGCTTCCAGAGAAAGTCTCAGCAGGAGGTCCAAGAATCATTTTCAGCTCCGACATCAGAGAAGTTCTCGATTCCTGTGAAGCGTCTTGGTGCTGCACTCACTTCGACTCAATTAGGGTTCTCCCAGCTCAGCACTTCAGTTCAGCTGCCTGGAAGCAGAAGACCCGTCAGAACCTGCTGCAGAACCTGCTGCAGAACCTTCAGGAGAGATGCTGAACTTCTCATGAATTCCTTTTAAATGTCAGTTTCCCAAACCAGATGTTTCCATCCACAGAACCTTTTTTTACTTTCTGACTAAACTTTTCCTGTTTTAGGTCAGTTCAGATTCCTCAGATGACTTTTTATTTGTTTAATGTCTGAATATTGAGAGAGAATTTAATTTGTCTTTTTATGATGGATGGAAACATTTCAGCTGAATTTATCAGAGCTAAAAAGTTCATTTTGAACAAATAGATCAGAGTTGTTGTGTTCTGTGGAGTAAAGAGGTGTGGCCTCAGGTGGAGCGGTCCGGCAGCAAACACAATCTGAGCCACATGTCGGAGGTCCGGTCATTTGTTTTGGAAAAGAACATTAGAGTGAAACTCCTGTTTTCTGACAGCTGACAGGAGGAGGAGTCACGGCGCCGTCCGATTCAGCTCCACCTCAAAGTCTGATCGCCTCTGAACACGTTTTCTTTCCCGGCTTTAAGGCATTACGCCTGTTTGACTCTTCCTCTCAGCACGTAGCTGCAGAAGCTGCTCTACATGGTCCTAGTGCCTGACACGTTTTATCTCTAGTTAAAGTCCTGTTAAAGGTTCTGATCCAGTACCTGGATCCAGTCTTTCTTCTGTGTGATTAACCTGAGGATGTAACCTCAGGGGAGTTTAAACCTGAGCAGAGGGACGAGTCGTGACGAGTCGTTACGAGTCGTAACGAGTCGTTATGAGTCGTGACGAGTCGTGACGAGTCGTTATGACGTGAGGAGTCATAAGGAGTCGTGATGACTCGTTATGAGTTGTTATGAGTCGTGACGAGTTGTGAGGAGTCGTGACAAGTCGTGATGAGTCGTTATGACTTGTTATGAGTTTTTATGAGTCGTGAGGAGTCGTGACGAGTCGTGATGACTCGTTATGAGTTGTTATGAGTCGTGACAAGTCGTTATGAGTCGTGAGGAGTCGTGACGAGTCACTGATCACAGCAGCTTCTCTCTGACTGCAGAGGTTCTGGGTTCTGACGGTTCTGCTTCCTGTTTCTCTGCAGGTATCGACTATAAAACCACCACCATCCTTCTGGACGGCAGGAGAGTGAAGCTGGAGCTGTGGTGAGCAGAAGAGAAAAGTTATAAAACTTAGCAACATTGGTTCAGCTGTTTAGTGAAACAGTTTCAGGTTAAAAGTTGACAAATTATTGCTTTATGTCATCTTTGTAAGAAGGCCCAAATTATAAAGAAGCGAGAGCCAATTTCACTCTGTTTAACAGCTTCTGTCTAATTCTGAGTGCTAACAAAGGGAGATGTGTGCCTTAAACTGCGCTGTCAACCAAGCATAATCTCTCTGCGCTGAAGCAGTTCGTCCATATTATTATTATTGCTCCTTATTGCCCAGGTAGATGTTGTTTAAAGACCGGCGCTGTGTGGTGATGCAGGTTAGCTCAGTCTGAGTTTCTGTTGGATCCCAGCTGAATCTGAGCCATGTGGCTTTAGTCTGTCGGATGATTGATCTTGTCTCTCCAGGGACACCTCGGGTCAGGGCAGGTTCTGTACCATCTTCCGTTCGTACTCCCGAGGAGCTCAGGTGAGCACAAACACCTGCACGGAATAAACTGGGGTTACAGAATCCTGTGTCTGAGTGGTTTGGTCTATCCTCAGGGGATCCTGCTGGTGTATGACATCACCAACCGGTGGTCCTTCGATGGCATCGACAGGTGGATCAGGGAGATCGATGAGGTGAGTCTGATGAACATCGTCTCTTGTCTCGTCTTCACCCTCCTGTTTTTCAACCAGAAAGGTTTTCTGTAAATAAACCCAAACTCACATATTTACCATCAGGAGCGTCCGTCTGTCCAGCTGCTGCTGCTGCGGCCGTTTCATTTTCACATCTTTAGACAGAAACACTGGATCTGCAGCCCGAGCAGCCGCTGGACTCCATGTTCTTCATGTTCTTCCTGCTCTTCCTGCTGGCACCTTTAGCAGCTGAAGGATCGGTGTGTGTGTGTCTCTGCATGTGTGTGTTTCTCTGTGTGTGTGTGTTTCTGTGTGTGTGTGTGTGTGTTTCTGTGTGTGTGTGTGTTTCTCTGTGTGTGTGTGTGTCTCTGCATGTGTGTGTATGTGTGTGGTATTTTTGTCTGTTGGACCGTGTGTTCCTGTCTCCGGCTCCATGTCCTCTGAAGTGTCTCTGTTGGACACCTTTAGCAGCAGAAGGATCGGTGTGTCTTCACAAAGAGCTCTCAGGTTTCTGTTGATGATGGAGCAAATTAGCTGGAATCGGTGCTTTAACTGCTTTTATTTTGAAATGTTTATGAATTAATTACTTCTTGCAGTCGTGGTATGTGATGAGTCATGTGATGTGATGTCATCATTTCCCAGCATGCCCCGGGCGTGCCTCGGATCCTCGTGGGCAACCGTCTCCACCTGGCCTTCAAACGGCAGGTTCCCACGGAGCAGGCCAGGGCGTACGCCGAGAAGAACGGCATGACCTTCTTCGAGGTGAGCCCGCTCTGCAACTTCAACGTGATCGAGTCGTTCACGGAGCTGTCGCGCATCGTCCTGATGAGGCACGGCATGGAGAAGTTCTGGAGGCCCAATCGAGGTGGGTGGACCGGAGAACTGGCTTCTCCTGCAGGTTCTGCTCAGTGAGTTCAGTCTGCAGCCAGAGGTGAGACCATGAAACTAAAGTTTGTTTCTGAATCTGTCTTCACCGAGTCCTCCCCGGTCCGAGTCCCCCATCGGTCCGAGTCCTCGGTCCGAGTCCTCCAGCTGCAGCAGAACCAGGAAGTAATAATTCCCTGGAAGGAAACAGATTTTGGAAGATGTTTGGAAGCTGCTTCGACTGCAGGAGTTTAACTGCTGTCTGCTAACTCTGTCCCCTGTCTGTCCCCCGTCTGTCCCCCGTCTGTCCCCCGTCTGTCCCCCGTCTTTCCCCTCTCTGTCCTCTCTCTGCCCCCTCTCTGTCTCCTCTCTGTCCCCCGTCTGTCCCCTCTCTGTCCCCTCT
>NC_051441.1:199344-200732 GCF_001649575.2 Kryptolebias marmoratus | reverse complement strand
CCTCTGTGTCCCCTCTGTGTCCCCTGTCTGTCCCCCGTCTGTTCCCCGTCTGTCCCCTCTCTGTCCCCTCTGTGTCCCCTCTGTCTCCCCTCTCTGTCTCCTCTCTGTCCCCCGTCTGTCCCCTCTCTGTCCCCTCTGTGTCCCCTCTGTCTCCCCTCTCTGTCTCCTCTCTGTCCCCCGTCTGTCCCCCGTCTGTCCCCTCTCCCTCCCCAGTCTTCAGCCTGCAGGATCTCTGCTGCAGAGCCATCGTCTCGTGCACGCCGGTCCACCTGATCGACAAACTGCCGCTGCCCGTCGCCATCAAGTCCCACCTGAAGTCGTTCTCCATGGCCAACGGGATGAACGCCGTCATGATGCACGGACGCTCGTACTCGCTGGCCAACCCTGCCGGAGGCTCCAAGGGCAACAGCCTGAAGCGCTCCAAGTCCACCCGCCCCCCCCAGAGTCCGCCTCAGAACTGTACCCGCTCCAACTGTAAGATCTCCTAACTTCTGCCTGGCGCAGGAAGGGGCGGAGCTCCCAGGTGAGGAGGGGGTGGGGCTTCAGAGAACAACTACAGACTTTTTTCACTACGTCCACCTGCCCAACGGAGAAGCTCCGCCCACTGTGGGAGGAGTAACTACATGTACAGACTCACATTTCATCACCGACATCACCTCAGACTCTTCTTCGGTCCGGCGCCATGTTTGTTCTCTCTTCTTCCATCGATAAGCTAAAGTTTAAAAACACTAAAAGCCCGAACCGGGCCTCAGGTCCAGTAAGAACCGAGTCCAGAGACATCCTGCAGATTCTACAGAGCCGGCTGCTTGTTGCCATGGATACCAGGCAGATATGGTCTATTTCTGGTCCTCTCATCTTCTCTGAAGTTTATTTCTAACTGGAGCAAAAATAAAACCTAAACTGCAGCAAATCAAAGGCTGATCAGATTCTGAGCTGGATTTTTGTTTCAAAGAACAAACTCGACGTTAACAAATAGTTCGGCCATTTTGAAGCAGGTTAAATAGTTGACATCTAACCTGTTGTAGCTAGTCTGAACCACAGGGTGTTTAGGCCCCGCCCCCTCCATGTAAACAAACACCTCGCTGCTGTTTGCCATGGGGAGGTAGGCGGGGCTTAAAGCACCATATCCAGAGCGACTCCAGTAAACCAGTTCCCAACACAGTAGAACCATGTTGATGTTCTGAACAGAACCGGGACCGAAGGGGATCACTGCCATCTTTAAACAAAATCCAAACCTTTTATTCTGCCGTCAGGTCCGCACCACTCCGTTACTTACATGGAGCAAACGGCAGCAGCTAGCTGTAGCACTTTCAGGGGGTCACGTCCGGCAGGAATCGAACATTTCTGCACCAGGTGAGATATTAACTATTTGCTTCAGAATGGCTGAA
>NC_051441.1:193612-199244 GCF_001649575.2 Kryptolebias marmoratus | reverse complement strand
AAAAAAAGCCACAAGAAGAAAATGTGTACAGCTGTCAACTCCTCAGAGGATCTTGTAAAATAATTTGTCTTGTGGATTAATTTGGAAGTTTTAGGTAAATTTACAAGTTTTATTTGGAAACACAAAGGCAGACTGAGGAAAACAGGTGGATTTATGAGAAAACATGTTGATAGGAAGAGTGAATTACAGAATTAAATAAGCTGTTTGGATTTTCGTTCAAATTTGATCGGAAAAGAATAATTCAAACAGCTTTTATTTTGAAAAGAACAAGTAACGGAAATGGCCCATTCAGTTTTACGCATGCGCGTAAGCGACGCTGAGCGCCAGTTTAATGGAGTGCATCGATTCAAAGGCCGAGAAAAGCGTCCAAATTGTGAGCAGTTCGGTCCAGTTTGAGCGGGGACCGGACCGAACCATGCCCAGGACTCAGCTCCTCAGGGCGGCCGTGAACGAGCGGCTCTCCGCGGCCGCAGAGGAGATCTTCGAGGCGGTGAGGAAAACCATCGCGGGTTATGAGGAGGAGATCCGCCGGCAGCGCAGGATGCTGCAGAAGCTGCCCAAACCGCAGGCGAACCGGGCTGGACACGCAGGTGTGTGGGTCCAGAAGGACCGGCCTGGAGCGCTCCTAGAGCTCCCGTGATTGGCCCCCAGCTCTGCTGTGACGTCACTTATTAATTAGGTTTTTATTATTGTTGTTGTTGTTGTTGTTACAGTAATCCGGGCCTTTGTTTAGACTTTGATAAAAAAAAACAACATAAAAACACCAAATTTTAGCTTTTTAGCGTAATTTACCAAAAATAAAATTAAATACTCAACATTTGAAAACACACCTATAATTTATAAAGTTTGTCTTCACATTCAGCTTTAATGTTTTTATAAAGGAACTTCATTTTAGGACTAAAATTGTACATTTAACTGTATTAACAACGCATATCTGTTGATAGTTTATAAGGAAAAACTGAACTGATTATAAATATATATATTTAAATATTATAACTAATATATGAATATATATATAAATATATAACATTTAATAATATTGGCTGATCTGGGGGTGGGGGTCACTTTGTGTTCGTTAGTTCAGCACAAAATCAATTTTTCAGAATTAATTTCTGTATTTTTTGGAAGCTTCGACCTGTTTTCTTAGATTTTGTAGGAATGTGAGTCGTTCTAAATGAACCATCGTTAAATGTTGAACTGAATCTGCAGCTTTTTGTGGTTCTCCTGCAGACGAACCTCACCTGGCTCTGTCCGTTTGGGACGAGGACCTCTCCTCTGATCAGCAGCAGCAGGAGGAAACGTGTAAACCTCAGTGGGACTCAAATCCGGACCTGGATCCGGAGCAGAAAACTAGGAGCACTGAGAAGGCGGAGGAGCGTCAGGAACTGGAGGAGAGCAGCACCATCAGGTTCATCATCATGCCTTCAGACGTGAAGAGCGACCGAAGTCCGCTTCAGCCCAACGAGCCGGAGACCAAGGAGGAGGAAGGAGATCCTCTGCCGAGCACCTCCAACCAGCAGGACTGGGCGGATGGTGATGGCGGCGTTTCCTCCGGCTGCTCCACGGCCGACAGCGAAGACGAGTGGAGGGTTGACTCTGAATCTCAAAGCGATGACAGCAACAGTAAATCGAAGGAGAAGAAGAAGAAGAAGAAGAAGAAGAGGAAGGGGCCTGGATCACCGTTGGCCCTAAAACTGACCCCAACCAAGAAGAACAAACCTCTAATCTGCTGCAGAGTCTGTGGGAAAGCCTTCCACGCCAGCATCTCTTTGGTGAATCACATGGAAGTTCATCCGAAGGACGTCTGCGGCGTGTGCGGGGAACGCTTCGAATGCACAGAGAGTTTTGATGTTCACCTGAAAATGCACGTGAAGGCAGCCATCTGCAGCATTTGTGGGAAATGCTTCGGGAGCTCCAGCTCTTTGGAGACGCACATGAGGATCCACACAGGAGAGAAGCCGTTTGTCTGCAACGTGTGCGAGAAATCCTTCAACAGCCGACCCAACCTGGTGCGACACATCAGGATCCACACGGGCGAGAAACCGTATCTGTGCACCGTCTGCGGCAAGTGCTTCAATGATTACACCACCCTGAAGCGCCACCTGCTGGTTCACATCAACAAGAAGGACCAAGCTTCAGAGAACCCAAATAAAAAGACTGAGAAGAAGAATCGGCTGCAGCCTACATGTAAGGTGTGCAGGAAGATGTGCAGCACTGTAGTTTCTCTGGTGAATCACTCTAAAAGTCACACCGCTGACCTCTGCGGCGTCTGCGGGACTCATTTTGACTCTGACGATAAATTAAAGCTTCACCTGGAAACTCATAAAAACGGGAAGGTGTGTGACGTGTGCAGGAAGTGTTTCGACAGTCCGGCACACCTGGTAATACACCGGAGGATCCACACGGGAGAGAAGCCCTTCACCTGCAGCCACTGTGGGAAATCCTTCAGGTTTAAAGCCAACATGGTGCGACACGCCAAGATCCACACGGGAGAGAAACCGTATACCTGCAGCATCTGCGGCAAGTGCTTCAGCGACTACTCCACCCACAAACGCCACCAGCTGACTCACATCAACCAGATCATCAGTTCAGAAAACCTGTCAGACGAGAAAAACGAAGAGAAGAAAGCGTCCCAGGCTGTGTGTGAGGTGTGCAGCAGGGTGTTCACCTCCATGCTTTCTCTGCTGAATCACGCCAAAAGGCACGCCACAGACCTCTGCGGTGTTTGTGGGACTCGTCTCGACTCGGAGAAAGACCTGGAACCTCACCTGAAAACTCACAGAAACAAGAAGGTGTGCGACATGTGTGGGAAGTTCTTCGAAACTCAGGGAAACCTGAACTCTCACATGAGGATCCACACGGGCGAGAAACCGTTCACCTGCAGCGTCTGCGGCAAATCTTTCAGGTTCAAACACAACATGGCGCGGCACGTCCGCTCGCACACCGGCGAGAAGCCGTATTCGTGCACCATCTGCGGCCGCGCCTTCAGCGACCTCAGCTCCATGAAGCAGCACCGCGGCAGGCACACCGGAGAGAAACGCCACCGCTGCGACGTGTGCGGGCAGAGCTTCAACAGGAAGACGTACGTCAGGCTTCACATGAAGTGCCACACCACGAAGAAGTGACGACTGGATGAAGAAAACCGAGGGAAGTGTAAACTGGAAGTGACTGAGAGACACTTCCTGTGCTCCCCGCGGATCACTTCCTGTGCCCCCGTGGATCACTTCCTGTGCTCCCCGCGGATCACTTCCTGTACTCCCCGCGGATCACTTCCTGTGCCCCACATGGATCACTTCCTGTGCCCCACATGGATCACTTCCTGTGCTTCGCGCGGACCACTTCCTGTGCTCCCCGTGGATCACTTCCTGTGCCCCACATGGATCACTTCCTGTGCTCCCCGTGGATCACTTCCTGTGCTCCCCGTGGATCACTTCCTGTGCTCCCCGCGGATCACTTCCTGTGCTCCCAGTGGATCACTTCCTGTGATTAGAAGTAGATTATGGTTTCCTGGTAGCCATTGGCTGGTTGAGGTTTTGATGTTCTAGTTTTGAGCTATTTAAACCTGTCTCTCCTGTGTCTCTCATCTCTCTCCTGTCCCTCCCATCTCTCCTGTCCCTCCCATCTCTCCTGTCCCTCCCGTCTCTCCTGTCCCTCCCATCCCTCCTGTCTCTCCAGTCCCTCCTGTCTCTCCTGTCTCTCCAGTCCCTCCTGTGTCTCCTGTGTCTCCCGTCTCTCCTGTCTCTCCAGTCCCTCCTGTCTCCCCTGTCTCCCTGTCTCTCCTGTGTCTTCCGTCTCTCCTGTCTCTCCCGTCCCTCCTGTCCCTCCCGTCCCTCCTGTCTCTCCTGTCTCTCCTGTCTCTCCCGTCCCTCCTGTCCCTCCTGTCCCTCCCGTCCCTCCCGTCTCTGTTTTTTGACAGTGAAACTGTAGAAAGGATTCGATGGAAACATTTAGTGGTTTTAACTTTGTGGTGTAACTTGAGAGCAGAAATGAATTGTGTTTGTTTTTCCTGTGAGTTTGTGAAGTTGTGCCTTTTGATCATTTTCTTGTTTATTTAGAATACAAATGTGTTAAATGAAGAAGAGCCTGCTTTCCTCTGCAAACAGGAGCAGCTGAAGGTTTCATCAGGTCAGACGGTGGATCTTCAGTCCAGATGTTGTCTCTGATAGTTTTTATTAAAGTTGCTTCTTTCAAATAAACACCAAAAAGGTCTTTTATTCATCTTTTGGTAACAAAGAGATAAGTACAGATGGGGAGATTCTCAGACAAAAAGGTTTTTTAAAAATGAAGCAACTGTGCTTTTATTTTGTAGCTGAAGACGTTTTGCTTCTCATTGGCTGAGAGGTAACAGATAAAACCTGTGATGTGGAGAAGTTTCTCTCAACAATCTGAGGATCTGATCACATGAGCAGCAGCAGTCAGCTGTAGCACTTCCTGCAGGAATAAGCGTGAGGTGAAACTGACAGGATGGAAAGTTTTATAAGTTGATGACGGCTCGTCTGAGCAGAACCAGACGAGCCGTCATCAACTCGGGTCCGACAGATGTCAGCAGTTCACGTCATGCTGTCAGTTTCTCAGCACAAATGGGATTTTTCCACAGGAAGTGCCGGGCTGCTGTTTTAGTTTGAACTGGAACCGTTCGAACCCTAGAGGAAGATTTCTTCAACTAAAACCAGACTCAGATCGATGACACTTTTATTTCCAGGTCAGGCTCAAAAATAAATCATCATCTGTATAAAAAATACAATCAACTGTAAAAAGTTGGTTACATGTAATTGTATGAAGGCTGGAATGAGACCAGGGTTGGTTTGATGAGCTGAAGGATCTGGATTCGATTGGGATCCCAGACGCAGTTCTCCTCCAGGCCGCTCTTCACCATCCCACAGTTGGGTGGAACCCAGGCCGTGTCGAACCCGTTGGCGCTCCAGGTCTTCTGGAGAGGGTGCTTCTTCCGGTTGATGATGATCACTCTCCCCACATTGACTTTCACCTTCACCACCACCTTGTCCTCCTCGGGATGCTCTATGGGATAGCGGCGAGCTTTCTCCAGGTCTCTGCTGAGGTAGACCCCCGGACCCAGCATCCCATCTTCAGACCGGCAGAAACCTTCGGCACAGATTCTCTGAGCTCTCGCCCGGGTGGTGCCGTGGTACATGACATAGATTTTATTGTCCTCTGGCTGGTGGCTGAGCAGTCGGACCACCCCAGGTGGAAGGAAGTCATCTTCAGCCCACTGGAACCTGGAACTGCTCATGTTGGTGTCGGTAAACCTGCAGCACAGAACATTTATTTCAGTCCAATATGGAACATCTCTGAAGACTCGAAGAACCCAAACCTCCTCCAAGAACATAATACTGTTGCTGAGACTCACTGAGGGACAGATCTCAAAGCAACCAGGATCCACTGGATCTGTTCCTGCAGGAGGCCAACACCTGCTCACCTGTGAGGGGAGGAGACCGACTTCTCCCAGGTGTTCATGCTGACTCACAACAATCAGCTCAGGAATATTTACATCCATGACCTCTGAAGGTTTGTGTTGTGCTGAGTTACAGTGAGGAGAACATCAGCCGACCTGCTGGGACCAGGTGAGGCTGGACCAGGTGAGGCTGGACCAGGTGAGGCTGGACCAGGTGAG
>NC_051441.1:189930-191990 GCF_001649575.2 Kryptolebias marmoratus | reverse complement strand
AGGTGAGTCTGGACCAGGTGAGTCTGGACCAGCTGCCCCCACCTTTCTGGAGCGGGGAGCTTTAGACGGGCCTTCTGTAAACCTGCGTTCATGGAGCCATGGTTTCCTGGAACCAGGAGTCCTCCTCTGCACAGCTGGCGCCAGCCTGGAGGCCAGGAGGTCCTAAATTCAACCAATGAGAGGCGAGTAGAGATAAGGCTGGCCTTGAAGGACATGCAGAAACTGAGAAGAGAAAAGGGAGGGAAGTTGGCTTCAACATGCTTCTGTTTTCTTTGTTCTTTATACCCAGGATGGAGGAGGTGTTTGGAGTTTTACCCTCTTCATGCCTAAGTAGTAGAAGTTCCGTTTGTTCAAACCATGAAAAAAGAGGAATGTAAATTTATTTTGCATAATTATGAGCAGCAGTTAAATAAGAACAAACCCGCGGGCACGGTGGATCAGAACCTTTTCACATCATGGCACCTTTTGTTTCAGATAGTTTGGATTTTAGTCAAAGCGTGTAACGTGTAGCCGTCATTTCCTTTTTCTAGTTTTTTACCTACAGTAAAGTTTAGCCAAGAGGCGTACACCTGAGCAGGGTGAGCTCATTCAGGGGTTAACGCCATCTTAGAGCCTCAGAGAGGAGAGACAGAGGACACTCAGGTCTCCATCGAGGACAACTACTCCGCCCAGAACCTCGTCTCACTTTATCCGCTTCTTTTAGCTTTGGGTTCAAATCCTGCTCGGCTTGTGATCCAACAGGTGGTTCATGGTGAGTTGATGGTTGAAGCAGGTGGAGGTGGAGGTGGAGGTCTTAGACCTCCTGGAAGTACCTGGATCTACCACAGCTTTGATCTGCTTAATAAGAAGATTCTTGCTTTCAGGCTCCGACTCTGACTCGGAAGTTTAAAAAGCTTTTCTCTGAACGGAAATTTTCTTTTCAAAAAGGAAATTCCCGGCAGAGTTCAAAGGTCACACACACACCGGATCATATATCCAGTCTCTAACAGAAATCCTGAAGTGTATCATGTCTGGTCTTACCTCTGCCGAGTCCGTCTCAGAGTGGTTCTGCTTCTGGTCCTGCCTCAGATATAAACCTCCAGCAGGAAACTCCAAATATGGACATCTTTTTGTTTCACTTTTCTTTCTGCTGCTGAGTCCTTTTCAGCGAACAGTCAGGATGTCTGGTTCTGGGCGAGGTTCAGACATGTCTGACGTCACGAACAGGACGGGACTTCGGGGACTTTCCAGAGTTCAGTTTGAGCCGAAGAAATGAATCTGAAGAGTTTTTGGTTGTGCAGATGTGTTTCTCTGCACAGGGCTCTTGGTTCACGGCTGAAACCTGTGCTGGCTCAGGTGTTGTGTCCAATGAGGAGTAAACTTTTAAATCGACCAGCTGCTCGACGGGAGGGAGGGAGTCCCAGTCACCTTTGACCCCTGACCTCCGCAATCCACCTTAAACACAAGCAGGCTTCTGACTCACTTTTTAAACAGATGTTGAGCTGAACCTTGGTGTGGTAGTAGCTGAGAGTCGCCCTCAGCTCGGACTCTGAGGGTTTTTGTTTTAAACGCTGGCATTACGGCGGCGGGTGATATGCATTCCTTCAGGTTGAAACTGGTCTTGGACTCGAGCCTTAAGGCAGATGTTGGACTGTTTGTCAGACCGGGGACTGTCCTCCAGTCCCACCTGGACTGAAGTTGGACTGGTTCAGGACTAGTTCTGGGTGGAACGTAGTCCTGATCTGGAGGGTTTTGGACTCCGTCTCACACCAGAGTGGAACAGATTTGAAGCTCGGTTTCAGACAAACCTTTACGTTTAGTTTTTCGTGTTGAGACTTGGTTTTGGGCCTGTCAGAATAAGACCTCTAACCTCAGAACTTCCTGTGTCCTCCTCAGATGATCGATGGACGTCTCGTGTCACTCGCCGTCTTCATGTCCTCCGTCCTCCGTCCCCTGCTGGGTGAGACAAGACATCCTTTCTGGTTAGCAGCCACACCTCACAGCTTGTGTTGTTGTTTGTGTTGTTGTTTATCAGTTGTGTTGTTGTTGTTTATCAGCTGAGTTGTTGTTGTTTATCAGCT
>NC_051441.1:185470-189073 GCF_001649575.2 Kryptolebias marmoratus | reverse complement strand
GGGGGGGGGGGGGAGATGACCGGGAACCCGTGCGCCCGCAGGCTGGCCCGCCGCTCCCGCTCCGCCCTGCTGCTGTCCGCCGTGGCGGTCCTGCTGATCCAGACCCTCATCGTGTGGGACTTCAGCAGCCTGGACCCTGGAGGAGGGGGGGACGGAGGCGCCAGGAGCCGGGAGAAGAGGGAGGACCGGACTGGGGGGCTCAACAAAGCCGACAAAGAGCCCCCGCGGAGGAAGGAGGGGAAGGCAGCTGTTCGGCACCAGCTGCAGGCGGTGAGTCTGGATCAGAACCCCGGGGAGAGGATGCTGCTGTGGTCCGGTCCGGTCCGGTCCGGTCCGGCTCGGCTCGGCTCGGTTCTGTGGTGTAAAATTCAGAGATTTGTGGATCGAGCTGATGAAGACAAACCGCTGATTGGTTGAACCGGAAAATTACAGAAGATTTCAAATCATTTTTAACAGCTTTTAATTTGAAAGGTTCATTTAAAATCATGTCTCTTCATGAGAAAATGTTTTATTTTGAAAGGTCAGTTGTAGTTTGGGGTCATCTCAGATCCATCTTGTTTTTGGAAAGATGTTCCTCCGAGGGCTGAGGTTCATCCTCTGAGGAAGAGGAGGCTTGGATGGGATGAAGGTCTGAGTTTGTTCACCTGGTGTTTTTCTTGCTTCCTGCAGTTTTTACAAAGTTTTCAGTAACTTTGGGTGTAATGAAGAGTGAAGTAATCAGATTACTTCCTGTCAGCCGCTGGGATGAACTGTTGGTGTGTTTATTGGCAGGAAGGAGGACCCCCTCACACACACCAGAACCAGTCCAGAAACCAGTCCTGGACTCGTGTCAGAACCGGTTCCACACAGGAAAATGTCCTGTCCTCTTAAAGACTGTTTGAGGACTGAGACTTGGTTTTGGATCCAGTCCGTTAGATTCTTCTTCTGAGCTCAAACAGAGAAAATTAAAGCCTCTTCAGATTCAGGATTATTGTTTGTCAAAGGAAAGGGAATCTTTCCCTTTTTCATCGATCAGGCGCTGACGAAGTTCTGGTTCTGAGTCGGCTGTAATTCAGGATTATTGGACTGGAGAACTTCCTGAGAAAACTGTTTATAAACAGTCTCTGGTTTTCCTGAAGGACATCCTTCCTGTCTGAGCTGAAGAACAATATTTACTCACATCTGCTCCTCTCCACGGTAACCAGGGTCTGAACCCTGATCTGGATCCTGATCTGACCTCCTGACAGCCAGGTCTGACCAGATTAAAAGATTGCTTCGGATCAGGTTTCTCTGATGAGATTTAGACTTTCTAGTCTTCTTTGGATCCGTCTCTAATCCCTAAACACTCTGAATGTGTTGTCATACGAAAGCATGCAGCAACCTGGTTCTGTGACATCCTGTGTGGTGAAGCTCTGATGACCCACAGTGTTGTTGGGTCTCAAACGCACCGTGAACCCAGAGGTCTGCAGAGAAACCCCTCAGATCCTGACAGAGGCGTTTTAGATCAGGACCTGTTTCTAGACTGGTTCTGGACTGGTTCGGGTCGAGGGTTTTGAAGGTTTTATTGTTTGTTCTTGATGGTTTCATGTTCAGGACAGGCTCCTCGCTGCTCTTCAGTGATCTTAGCAGAACTTCTGACCTTCTTGGACTTTTGCAGGGATTTGACTCGTTGGTGATGTTTAGTTTCAGACGGATTTAGACTTTCTTGGATTGGTTGACAGTCCGATTTTTGAAATGCTTGCCTCCTTTTTGGGTCTGGTTTTCAGTAGTTTGGAGTTTGGGCCGGTTTTGGAGGAGCTCGGAGTGCAAACACTGTGAAAAGGTTCCCTTCATGCAGCACAGCTGCCGAGTCAAACACGTCATTATTCCTGTTTCCTTTATTTCATCCACATTTACAGAAATCCTTCAAACCAGGAACTAAAGAGTTAAATATTATGGCCTGTAAACCTGAATGAAGTCCTGTTCCTGTGTCCACTGTTGGTCCAGGATTTGTCCTCTGAACACCGTCTGTCTCTCACAACAAGTCAGGACATGAAGTCCTGCTGTGAACACAGAGACGTCCACTTTTCTTCAACGAGTCTGACCAGAGACAGCAGGACACCACCAAGCAGTTTCCTGCTGTCCAAAAACCGACACATTTATTCCGTCTGTCCATTTTCTGTCTCTGTCTGTGTGTCTCTGTCTCCTGTGTCGTCCCGTCTCCTCTGTGTGTCTCTGTCTCCTGTGTTGTCCCGTCCCCTCTGTGCCGTCTCTGCAGGAGGTCTGAAGCTTCAATAAGAACCAGCAGCGACCCGGTCAGTAAAGAACCGTGTCTCTGAAGGTCACCCGTCTCCAGGGACGCTCGGCCTTCTGGGAAAAAACGCAGAACTTGTCTTTGTGTGGAGATCAGTCAAGCTGAGACCATCAGCACCCTGATGGACGAAGTCTTTAGGAGGAAAATATTTCCAGTCTGTTTGATTCATCCTTTAGTCCAGCTGGGACAACGTGGACACCCAGATCTGTGTCCAGCTGGGCCGACGTGGACGCCCTTGTGGGGACCAGGCTTTGGTCCCCACGAGGAGAAATGATGTTTCTGGGTTAGGGGTTCGGTTTAGGACTAAGGTTTGGTTTAGGGTTAGCTGTGCACTGGTTGGGGTTAGGCTGTAGTTAGGGTGGAGAAATGAATGGAAGTCAATGGAAAGTCCCTGCAAAGATAGAGAGACATAACGTGTGTGTACCTGTGTGTGTGCCTGCGTGTGTGTGTGTTTGTGTGTGTTTTCTGTGAATGTTTGGGTTTATTCTGGTGTTTCTGATCATCTCTTGTCCGTCTGGTTTTGTGTCTGTTTAGTCGAGTCAAATTTGGTTTTGGTTGTTTTTCTGTCTGAGTTTGTAACTTTGGGATGTTTTGTGTTGTCTTGTTTTTCAGTTGTTACATGTTTTAGGATTTAGTCTGCGATGGACTGCAGGTCCTTGGATGTAAATCTGTGCAGCTGTTCGGTAGCTACAGTGGTGTGATGGTGGATTAAAGGCACTCAGCTCAGATGTTCAGGGTTTAAAAGCCTCAGAGAACAACAGAATAAATCCTCCGTGTGTTTGATTCTGTTCTGACAAACACACACATTCCTCTGCGCTGATATGACACGGCGTGGAGCAGCTGAATCGCTCAATGGGACTCGGTGCCCTCCTCTTCCTCGGAGGAAGAACGTGCTTCATGTTCTCTGCATTTGACCCATCACATGTGAGAAACGCAGACGTGGAGCAGCCATTTAAGAACCCGGGGAGCTGTTAGGGATCGGGTGACTTGCTCAAGGACAGCACGACATGTGGGCATGGCTGGGAATCAAACCTGCGACTTTCTGCTCCCAAAACGACTGGCCTACCACTGCACCACAAGCAGCCCAAAAGAAATATCCAAGCTACCTGAAATAAAGCAGGTGTGGGGGACAGGGGCTCACATGGAACATCGTTTTTAACTTTAAATATGTTTACTGTGAAGAAAATATGGGTTCCTGACATTTTTTAAATCTTATTTACATTTTTACTCAATAGTCCAACTTTTTCAGAAATGGGTTGAATCCACCTCTCCCTGGGCTGCCACCTTATCGTGGTGGAGGGGTTTGAGTGTCCCAATGATCCTAGGAGCTA
>NC_051441.1:180285-182136 GCF_001649575.2 Kryptolebias marmoratus | reverse complement strand
TATGTTTCGCGGCTGGCCTGGGAACGCCTTGGGATTCCCCCGGAGGAGCTGGCCCAAGTGGCTGGGGAGAGGGAAGTCTGGGTCTCCCTACTTAGGCTGCTGCCCCCGCGACCCGACCCCAGATAAGCGGAAGACAATGGATGGATGGATGGATGGGTTGAATCCAATCTTTCAGCCATGATTCTGGTGTTTTATTTCTGTTTTCTTCCACCAGAACCACTTCAATGATAATCACTGTGTTTGTGTATTTTCGGCTGAGATCGACTGTTGGAAGATTTATTTTTCTTTGTTTGATGAAAAGTTGACCTTATTTAGGAAGTTTGTATCTTTTCTTTTGCCTTACAGGAGGCGTACCACTCCCATCGGCCTAAAGAGAAACTCCACCTGGACAGCAACAACAACGAGAACTTCGACGGCAACAGCAACCTGGGGACCCGATCACAACGCCAGAGACTTCCTGTCCAAAATGTCCAGAGAACGATGGATAAGACTCCGAGCATGCTGGGAACTGAGGTCCACAAACCTGCTCCCGTCATTACAAAAAGTCCCGACCGCACTCGTAAGGCCCGGCCCCAGCTGCCGACCCTCCCAGGACCGGCTCAGGGGTCCAACCAGGACCCTCCGTTCTACCAGACCAGGAGGCCGGCTTCCCCTCCGCTGCCGCCCAGTCTGGAGCCGAAAAAGGAGCCCCCGCAGTGCGAGATCAGCGGGAAGGAGGCGATCTCTGCCCTGTCCAGAGCCAAGAGCCGCGAGTGTCGGCAGCAGATCGTCGAGGTTTACTGCAAACACAAAGAGAGGGCGCTGATGCCCGAGAAGGTCCCGCGGTACTGCCAGATAGAAGGTGAGGGAAGTAACGCCGTCCTCTCTGTCTCCTCCTCAGTTCGCCCTCCGAGGACCATTTTTAGCCAAGCGTGTACCGTAGAAAAAGAGAGGCATCCCTGTGGTCACCGGGTCTATTTTCAGGGACAGAGAGAATAATTACACTCTAATTAAACCAGCTGCTTGTAGTCTTATTCTGGAAGGGCTGACTAATGAGTCGCTATAAGAACCACCCGACCCGCTCCAGGTTTCATTTATATGATTATAGCTTGCTTTGATGATACGGTAGTCATTAGGTCCAACGCTGCTTTCAGGCTTTTCTGTGCACGTCGCAGGGCGTGCACAGCTCAGACAAACCTTCTGATTATGGTTATTTTCCTGAACTTCCATCCCAGCATGCATTGCAGATGAGAGGTCACTGTGTTGAAGGGGAAACAGGAAGTTTCATGTCAGACTTCCACCTCAGATCTGTACGCTGGTGTAGAACACGTTCAGTCCAAATAAAGCTTAAAATCTCAAACTGGGCAGGTTTTTAACCTTTCTGGATTCAGATTCAGATTTAATCCACAAAAGGAGCTCCCTATTAAAAATAATAAGTCTATGATTTTTTATAAGAATTTATTTTATTCTGTGTTAAATTCAGTCAAACTTTAAAACAGAATAAAATAATCTTAAAAGCGATGTCTTTAATTTAGAGACAGGAACAGTCATGATAAACTGATCTCAGATTGTTGCCATGGAAACCCAACATGGCTGAAATAAACTGACTTTGAAGGCTCCGTTTCAGAGACTTTGAAGGCTCCGTTTCAGAGACTTTGAAGGCACCGTTTCAGAGACTTTGAAGGCTCTGTTTCAGAGACTTTGAAGGCACTGTTTCAGAGACTTTGAAGGCACCGTTTCAGAGACTTTGAAGGCTCCGTTTCAGAAACTTTGAAGGCACCGTTTCAGAGTCTTTGAAGGCACCGTTTCAGAGACTTTGAAGGCTCCGTTTCAGAGACTTTGAAGGCACCGTTTCAGAGACTTTGAAGGCAC
>NC_051441.1:169558-178387 GCF_001649575.2 Kryptolebias marmoratus | reverse complement strand
AGAGACTTTGAAGGCACCGTTTGAGAGACTTTGAAGGCACCGTTTGAGAGACTTTGAAGGCACCGTTTGAGAGACTTTGAAGGCACCGTTTCAGAGACTTTGAAGGCTCCGTTTCAGAGACTTTGAATGCTCCGCTGAAACGTTTTTGATGCACCACTGAAGCACGGTAGTTTCCTGTGAACCTCCTGATCGTTTCTCTCTGCAGGTAAAGCCAACGTGAACGCTCAGTGGGACGACGCCGCAGCCTCGGACGCCGCTCCGCCCGTACGCATCGCCTTCGTCCTGGTCGTCCATGGCCGAGCCTCCCGGCAGCTGCAGCGCCTCTTTAAGGCCATCTACCACACCTCCCACTTCTACTACATCCACGTGGACAAGGTGAGCTACGGAGTGTCTTCACCTCCTCAGGTGATCTGGGAGTCTGACTTTGGAAAGGTGTAACCCTGCTTCCTGTCCCCTCCTCAGAGGTCCGACTTCCTCCACAGAGAGGTTCTGTCTCTGGCAGCCCAGTTTCCAAACGTCAGAGTGACGTCCTGGCGGATGGCCACCATCTGGGGCGGAGCCAGCCTCCTGAGCATGTACCTGCGCAGCATGAAGGACCTCCTCCTAATGAGCGACTGGTCCTGGGACTTCTTCATCAATCTGAGCGCCGCCGATTACCCCATCAGGTACCATCAGAACCCGTTCCTGCTATTTCCTCAGCTGCCATAGGAACACGGGCTTCTGTGGCAGGTTTTCAGCACATCACTGCAGAGGGAAACGTCAGAAGCAAATATTATTTGTCTTTTAACGTGGTTCTGCAGACGTTCTGAAGGACTTTAGTTGCTTTCCTCAGTTTCTTTAGTTACAGGTACAGAAATCTGACTGAATCTGTTTGGAGCTTTGATGTTTATCCTGTTTTCTGCTTGAGATACCCAAGGACACGTGTGAACCTGATGACTTCATCACTAAGGTTGATCTTTCAGGCCTTTATTTGCTGCTTTGGTTCCTGATGAGTACAGAAAAACTCACAGATCAATGCTTCTGTCAGCGGGACACTTTGAACACGCTTCCAGCTAAAATCCATCCGTCCGTCCATCCATCCATCCATCCATCCATCCATCCATTCATCCATCCCTTCCTCCCTCCAGCACCATCCATCCGTTCATCCATCCATCCATCCATTCATCCCTCCCTCCATTCATCCGTCCATCCATCTATCATCCATCCCTCCATCCATCCGTTCATCCATCCCTTCCTCCCTCCAGCACCATCCATCCGTTCATCCATCCATTCGTTCATCCATCCCTCCCTCCCTCCCTCATCCCTCGCTCGCTGTGAGCTCAGCATCCATGGAGCAGAGGGAGCTGTTTCCTGCTGCAGGTCGACAGAAGGTCAAACAGGAAGTTGGTTGGAGCAGCACTCAGAGGAACACGATGGAGGAAGAGGTGCAAGAACATTTCGTGGATTAACTCTGCAAACAGACGTGGCTGATGCAGAAATAAAAACAAAGATATCTTCTGTTGCTGTTTTTTAACCTTGTGTGTAAAGCTTTTTGTTCACAACGAATCATTTCATCAGAAGGTTTGGTCCCCGCCTGCAGAAGTAGTTCAGCCCGATTCAGATCAGGTGTGTTGGAGCAGAGGAACAGGTCAAACCTGCAGGATGGAGGACCAGGACTGGAGACCCCTGCTGTAGATGGAAGTTTGTTCTGTGGACTCTTGGTGTCCGGGTCAGTTTGTCTTGTTTGATTCCAGACTGACTCCATGATGTTAAACTTTAGATGTCACATCTGCTTTTAGGTTCTGAATCGGGATCAGTTTGGTTTAAAGCTGCATTTTTTGTTCTTTCTGAGAAATCTGCCACAGTTCTTGCCTGTTCTGCTGGGTTTGGGGTCTAGTCTTGGGCTGAGCTTTGGATTTGGACTCTGTTGGTTCACGTCTACCCTGGACAAATGGAACAGGCATGGTGTCTCTGAAGTCAGCTGGGTTTCTTCTCTGTTCTCTTCCAGACTTGGTTTCACTGAATCAGAGTTCAGAGGGTTTCTGATCCGATTCTGTTTCTCCTCAGGACTAACGAGCAGCTGGTGGCGTTCCTGTCCAAATATCGCAGCATGAACTTCATCAAATCTCACGGCAGAGACAACGCACGGTAAGGAAAAACAGAAAACCTCTGGGTTTTATTAATGTGACATTTGCAGCCATCATCCAGTCGAGCATCACTGAGTTTGTTGGGATAAAGTGGTTTGTCTCCCCTGAAATAATCTGCTTCTGTTCAACACATACCCAGCATGCACCTCTGCAGAGGCTCTCCACCAACACCGCAGCTGAACAATCAAAGATCAGCAGCAGCTCAGCTCACAGACGTTAAATATTCATTTTTAATGTCCTGTTGATGGTGATCCATGAACTGTGTGTGATTGACTGTTAGCAAAATATCCCATTACCCATTGGATGGATAATAGAGGAGAGTTAATCTGCAGTGAGAGTGTGAATGGGTGTTTGTCTCTATGTGACCCTGCCGTGAACTCTGACCCCGCCTCTCGCACAGGGACTGCTGGGGATAGGCGCCGAGAAGCAGGTAAAGAAGATGGATGGAGGGAGGGACGGATGGATAGACGGATGGATGGATGGATGGAGGGATGGATGGATGGAGGGAGGGATGGATGGAGGGAGGGAGGGAGTTAATCTGCAGATGAATCCAGCTTACATCTCAGCTTTAAAAGCTGGAACTCCTCTGTCTGTTTTTTGAACTGAGAAGCTCCTCAGATGAGAAGAGAAACATCTGCAGCTACAGAATAAAGTCCAGGTGTTTTTAACCCTTTTTTTAGATGTTCCAACAAAAGCTGTGACTGTCAGTTGGTTTAATAACCACATCTGGTGGTGGTGAGGGAAGCAAACATCTAAAAGGACAGGACAGGAAGAAGCCTGTTCTAACGCTGCAGGAGGAGGGAGGAGCTTCCTGCGACCTCTGATCCGAGTGACCCTGACCTGACTTCGTGACGTCTTATGGAGCATGCTGGAGCCTTTTATCCGTACTCCAGTCATGGGGCCCACAGGTCTGGTTGGTCCTGTTCCTCCAGTCTGTCGAAGCCTCTCTTCCAACACCCTGGAGTAAACTTTCCCGGGGAGGCTGAGAAGCTTGATCCCCCCGACTGTTGGAACAAACTCTCAGTCCTCCTTTTTAAGAAATGGGAACCACCACCCCAGTCCGCCACTCCCCAGGTGTTGTCCCGATCCTCCATGTGGCTTTGAGGAGACATGTCAACCATGACGGCCCGACGACATCCAGCCTTCAGCAGCTCCTGGTTCCCAGCCACCTGGAGCTTCTGAACCACCTGGGCAGCCACGGTGATGGACTCTGCCTCCTCAAAGCTGCTCGCAGTGCTCCTTCCACCGACTGACAGGCCAAGCTCAGCCCGAGACTTTTCCTTTCTGAGTTACCGAACGGTTTGCCAGAACCTCCTTGAGGCCAGCCCAAGGTCCTCCTCCATGGCCAGTTTTTGCATCCGCACAGTTTTCTAAAGTAAACCAGTAAATTCTTTCAGGATCTGAGCTCCGCCTGCTGCTTGTCTCCACAGTTTCATCCGTAAACAGGGTCTGGACCGACTCTTCTACGAGTGCGACAACCACATGTGGCGTCTCGGAGATCGGAGGATCCCTGAAGGCATCGCTGTGGACGGAGGTTCTGATTGGTTCCTGCTCAACCGCCCGTTTGTGGATTACGTTGTGAACTCGAAGGACGAGCTGGTCGGCGGCATGAAACGTTTCTACGGTTACACGCTGCTGCCCGCCGAGGTTAACGAACACACACGCAAGGTCAAAGGTCAAAATCAGGAAATCTTATTTAAACATAGAAGTGACACATTTTACACAAACTATCCATGAAAAGAAATCAGTTTATACAGATTTTATGCACCTGCATTTCTATTTAAACATATAAATGACACATTTTTAATTGAAATAAGTTCCCAGCAGATAAATCAGATAAATAATCATTTTTTACCTGATTATAAAAATAAATCAGTTTATGATTTTACTAACTCATCCACTCATTTCTACATTCGTATATTTATTGTAGTCTAAAAGAATAAGTTTGTCTCTTTAAGCCCCTCCCCCTTAAAGGCCCAGCCTCTTTCTTTGATTGGTCAGCTTGTTTTATGAACAGATTCCTCTGAGTGGAGGTTAACAAACTGTTTATCTGCACAGGAAGCTCATGAACCACAAACACAAAACAGATGTTGTGTTTTTAACCCCGCAGTCGTTCTTCCACACCGTCCTGGAGAACAGCGTCCTCTGTGAGACCATGGTGGACAACAACCTGAGACTCACCAACTGGAACCGTAAACTGGGCTGTAAGTGTCAGTACAAGCACATCGTGGACTGGTGCGGCTGCTCGCCCAACGACTTCAAACCGTCGGATCTGCCGCGCTTCCAGGTGAGCCTCAAACACACCGACACGGTTTCAGGTCCTTACTGGACCTGGACTTTACCCAGCATGGGACTTCTTACAGCTGTACCTTTTGGCTGAACTGAAATTCAAAGAAGTCAGTGTGAAGACTTTAAAAAAAAATGGTTTCACAGGAAACCATCTGAAGCTGAGAGACTCAGGGGTGTCCAGTCCTGGTCCTCAGGGGTGTCCAGTCCTGGTCCTCAGGGGTGTCCAGTCCTGGTCCTCAGGGCCTCCATCCTGCAGGTTTTTCTTGTTCCTCTGCTCCAACACACCTGATTCAGAGGTTAAATCACCTCTTCTTGTTCTGCAGAAGCCTGTTAATCACCTGTTGATTCAGCTCAGGTGTGTAGGAGCAGAGGAACAGGTAACACCTGCAGGATGGTGGTCCTGAGGACCAGGACTGGACAGCCACATGAACACGGTCAGATTCGGTTCTGGGTGACTGAGGATGAATTCAAACTTGCCATGAGTCTCAGCTTTTTCAGTTTTGCTTTCATTGGTTCCTGAAGCTCGGCGTTCGGCCCGTGTCCCGGGGCCACCGGGGGCCGCCGGGGGCCCAGAATAACTCCACATTCACAGATTCTGGGCTCCTGGTGCTGACAGATCTGAGGTCAGTGTGTGTGGCCGAGCCGCTGATGGTTCTGAAGAGGAGCTGGTCCTGGGACGTATTTTTAGCTCCTTGTAGCTGGCAGCTGCTGAGGTTTCCAGGGCTGTGATTATTATAATGTGGGGGTTCGGCGGCGGGCGGCGGGTGCCCCGGTCACAGTGGACAGGAACGCACACAGATACGTCAGAATATGACCAACAGGCAGATTAAACTGAGCTGAGGGAGAAAAAGTGATGGGATGGATGAATGTTAACAAAAAAAAACGAACGAGTGAAAGATCTTGTTCACACTGTGTTGGAAAATAAAAGACAAGCATTTAATTTCCTCTAACGCTGTGTCGGACCGCAGCAGGCCTCCAGACCCACCTTCTTCGCCCGGAAGTTTGAGGCCAGCGTGAGTCAGGAGATCATCGGCCAGCTGGACGCCTTCCTGTTCGGACCGTTCCCCTCCGGCACGCCGGGCCTTCAGGCCTACTGGGAGAACGTCTACGAGCAGGAGACGGACGGACTCTCCAGCCTGTCGGATTCTCGGCTCAGTCACTACCACGCCTTCGGCCGAATGGGCGTGTCCCGCGCCGCCGCCTCGCTGCAGGGACGTCCCAACGCCAACAGCTGCAGGTAGGACGAACAGCTGGAGCGGATCCTCCTCTGCTTTTCTTCTGTTTTATACATCAGTTTTACAGACTAAAGAGGTAAAACTGTTCTTTCAGACAGACGAGAGAGTTTCATAATTGGATCAAATGATCTGACTCTGCTGTCAGTCAAACATCAACGCTGCTGGGAATCGATGACAAAGAACAAAACCAAGAATGAGCTTGGTCTCATCTGTCTGTCGTACCTGTCCATTTAAAAAGCAAAGACAGGAAACCAAACGTTCAGCTGGGTGACCTCAGCAGGTCAAACGTTTCTCTAAAGGGGCAGTTCGGCCATAAAAACCGACAAACGCTGTGAGGGAATAAAACTGAGAACCAGCTCCGTCTCTGCCTGAAGGGAAGCAGGAGGAGAGTCTCCACGAAAGCCACCGCCGCCGAGTTCAGGCTCCAAATTAAATACGAAGATAAGGACGTCCTGTCCTGCAGGACAATCAGGCTTCAGTTTCTGCTCGGGACCTGCTTTCCCACCTCTCTGTGGGTCTGTGTGTGTGTGTGTGTGTGTGTGTGTGTGTGTGTGTGTGGACCTGCAGAAGCTACAAGGGGGTTCTTGTTGCTGGAGTTCGGGTGGGGACTGGTGGTCAGGATGGGTGGAGGCAGCGTTATGGGAAGTGTGTGTGTGTGTGTGTGTCTGTGTCTGTGTGTGTGTGGGAGGAGCAGCTGCTTAAAAAGGACCAGTCTGTTCCGTCTACATGCCCAACATCTAAAATCGTCTCTCCATGAAACACGTTTCCCTCATGGTTCCATCCAGACCAGAACTTTGGGTTCTCCGGTTCCGTCCGGTTCCCACATAGCCTCCATCAACTAAAATCAAATAATGAAGAAATAAAAAAAAAGAAAAATTTATAGCACCTGGGTGCGTTAAGCTGTGGCGGCCATCTTGAATCAGAAAGACTTCACTGGTTTGTATCCAGAGAAGTCCTGAGACGTTCTGTCAGATCAGGTTTTACTATCACTGCCATTTTTGTTTGAGAAGTTAGCTGTGGAAGCCATCTTGAATTGGGTTGATTCTAAAAGTCAGTCAGTTGTGAATAAAAATCCAATAATTCATTAAAATCTGTCCGGAGGTTTGAGAGATACGTTGACATAATTCAAGGTTGGGTGTTTATGGAGTCAAACATGATGAACGCTCCTGAGTTACCTGGTGGCCATGGTGGTTTCCAGAGGCTCCGCCCACCCCTCCGGTTTTAGGACACATCAGAACAAAGAAAACAGCCTTAGCCAATCAGAAAGCCAGACTTTCCCGCCCTTTTTTATCTCTCTGTGAGTTGGTCACGGACCGCTCTTCTTGGATTCTATTGGACGACTTTAGTTTTCTTTAATTATTTATGAAAATCTGAGAAAATATTTTCCACTTCTGTTTTCGTTTGATTTCAAGATCTCAGTCTGTAGTTTTCAGCATGATGATAATTCTTCTTATTTTGAAGGTTAATTACCAGCTGGATCAAACGGTACCGCAGCAGCTTCTGTTTCAGTTTAAACTGACCTCGTTGTCTCCTGTCCTTCAACCAGTTTACTGGAAACACTTTGTTTGTCTCCCAGGTTTGTAGCCACGAGCCACCCGGTGTCGGTGCACCTTTACTTCCTGTCGGACCAGTTCCAGGGCTACCTGGTGCGTCTCATGGCCACCAACCGGGCCTCGGCTCAGCTGGAGAGCCTGGAGACCTGGGTGACACCTAAAGACCACTTCACCCTGGCCAGTCCACCCATCTCCAACAACAGGCTCCAGCACATCCAGGTCAGACTCGCCCGTCAGCGTCCCCGGTCCAAACAGAACGAGAGACAAAGTCTCGATCCGGCCTTTATTTCTGTCTAACTATCCTGTAAATCTTTATGGTGGTCCTGATCAGGAATTCTCCAGATTTTCTGAAGGTGGAAGCTCTGGAAGACCTTCAGAACATCTGGAGAACCACTTCAGCCAAATCAACATAGATTCAGAGACAGAAACCTTTAGTTTAAACTCAGCAGGACATTAAAGTGTTTCAGTCAGAAGCTGCTTAAAACCTGTAAACTCAGAAACCAGATTTTTAGACATTTAGCAGCTATTTTAAAAACCAGAGGTCTCTGAAGACATTCAGAGTTTTCTCTCGGATGGTTCCAGATTGGCTCGGACTGGGACCCAAAGGAGCGCCTCTTCAGGAACTGGGGGGGTCTGCTGGGACCCGAGGACGAGCCAGCAGCCGCGCAGCGCTGGACTCGAAGCCAGAGCAATCTGACGGCCACCGTGGTCTGGATCGACCCCACCAACGTCATCGCTGCCACCTACGACATCATGGTGGACGCGTCTGCTGAGGTCACCCACTACCGGCCGCCTCTGAGCGGCCCGCTGAGGCCAGGCGTCTGGACCCTGAGGGTTCTGCACCACTGGAACCTGCTGGGTCAGACCAGCTTCATTGTAGCTCCTCTGGAGTTTCACCGACAGCAGCTGGTCCAGAAAGGTGGGGGATTCTTTGAGTCCATTATGGGACAAATGTTTCTGCACTGAAAGCTGAACTGTTGTTGTTTCCTTTGGTTCTTTTTATGATTCTTCTCCAGATACATGACTGTCACCTCTCCTGTTTGATTATCCTTAAACAGCTTGTGTTTTTAGTCTTTATTTTGGTGACAAATCATATGTAGACTGGTGACTGGTTTAGGTTTTGGAGTTTTAGAATCAGGCTTTGTCTCTTTAATGTTTAGAGTTTTCTAATCTGTTAATCTGTACGTGTGTTCGGACCCTCCTAAAATCAGCTGACACTTCTCTAAGGTTATCATTGAGTGCCTGTTGAAAATCACTTTAAAAGCACCTGGAGAAGAAGTTTACCTGACTAACTGCCAACAGATGCAAGCAGCTACAAAAATAAAATCCTGTGGCCTCAAGTGAGTTCAAGTATCTCAACTGGAAGACAAAAGTCTGGATTTACTGAACCGGCTATGTTCCACCCCTCACCTGTGGTCAGAAGGTTTGGATCAGGACTGAAAGAACCTGATTCTGGATCCGAGCAGCTGAGATGATCTTCCTCTGTAGGGTTAGGGTTAGGGCAGCATCCTCTGTAGGGCGGCAGTTGAGACAAACCATGGAGGGAGGGAGGGATGGATGGATGTTAGGTTGGATGGATAGTTGGATGGAAGGTTGGATGGATAGTTGGATGGAGGGAGGGAGGGA
>NC_051441.1:166365-168514 GCF_001649575.2 Kryptolebias marmoratus | reverse complement strand
GCCCAGGAACTCCTACATGGAGCAGAGTTTCCACGGTCTGAACCCGGTCTTGCGGCTGCCAGTGAGTCTTAGCGCCGTGGAAGAAGCTGAGTCCAACTCCGGCCTGACGGGGGCGCCGCTGCGGCGCTGGCTGGACCGGCTCCTGGAGGGTCACTGGGCCGCCTCGGACGTCTGCTCTCTGGGCCCCAGCCCCTGCCCCGTCATGCAGCGCTGCCGCCTCACCACGTGGAGCGCCGCCAGCCCCGACCCGAAGTCGGAACTGAGCGCGCCCAGAGAGGACGGACGGATCAGGTAGCAAGCAGACGGACAAATGAAGGAAGATATTTATTTATTTATTTAAAGTTTGGGTGAAGCTGAGGAGGAGGAGAACCAGAACCAGAACCCGGCCTGTCTCTGGTCCTCTCTGAGGTTCTGATCCGAGGCCCGCCTTCTCACAGTCAGGGGACAGTTGGGTAAACAGTCAGCTGTGACCCGCCATTTTCTTCTTCTTTTGTTTTCTTAGTTCTGCAGCTGTTTGTTGCAGAGAAATTTATAAAAACAAGTTTGTTTTAATTTTAGAGATAAATCCAAAAATGTTTAACCTTTTAATTGAATTTCTTTAATTGCTGAATTATCCGAAGCTTTTCCATCAGTTTCCTGTTTCTGGGAGAGAAGAGAGAAGATTTTAGTCTGAACCAGCTCAGCTCCTCCTCACTGCAAACTGAAGGTTAATTTAAGTTCCTCTGTTCTCAGGATGAGCAGGAAAACACAACAACAACAAGGCCGTTTGTTTGTTTGTTTGTTTTTTCCTCCATCTGATTATTTTTGACCCGCTGCTTATTTCTAATAAAAACCTTTAAACGATGGTAAATTAAATGTAGCTGCTGTTGTTTCTTCTTCTCTTGTATTTGAAGGTTTTTAAAGCTGACTGTCGCCTCCTACTGGCCAGACACGATACTGTCCTCGTCTGAAACGAGACGTCTTTTAGAAACAAATATTCTTATGGTCGTCGAAGCCTGAAAGACAGGAAGTGATGTCAGCAGGTGACGTCTGCAGGTGAACGTGTGATTTCTCCCATCAGATGTTAAAGCAACAGGAAGTTGTTTCCGGTGACATCGTTGCCCCCGTGTGGACAAACGCTGTAAAACCTGCTGTAATCTGTTGATGCGACTCAGATAGAAGTCTGTAGTTTAAAAGTTTCCTCATTTTGTTAGAGAAATATCAAACCAAGCAGCAGTTCTTCCACCTCCCTAAGATCATTAAACCGAACTGAAAGGCATTTCTTTGCAGGAAGTGCCAGAAGGATCCTATTTTCAGTTTATTAGGTAAAAACAAGATGCAGTGATGAAGAAAGAAGGACCCGATCGACTGATTGAAGCAGTTTGTCTTTCTGTCACGTTTGTTGCTGCTGTGTTTGTGACGGCCCAGACTTCCTGCTGCTCTCTGAATGTGATGCAGATCCTGGAACACCTCAGTGAATCTGTCTGCTTTCTTTACGGTCACTCATTTAAAACAAGAAACTATTTCCTGATTTTGGAATAAGTTGATCCAGGAGCTCAGCTGTGGTCGGTTCAGATGAGATTCTTCTCATCAGGTTAGACTTTTAGTCTGTTTCTGAGTTTAGCTGCATTTAGACTCAGCTGAAAGCAGAAACTCTGCTGAGAGCAACGAGCTTTTACTAATAAATCCAACCCCAACTGATTCGGTTTCACATATAAACATTAAAACTCAAAGCTGTTCAACATCTGCTGCAGATGTTCTGTAGGACTTTCTGTGATAATTTATGAGACTTTTAAAATTTAATTGGACTTCAGACTCTGGAGGAAAATTCAAGCAGAAAGATTTGAGTTTTTTCCCATCATGCTTTGCTGCTGATTGAAGTAGTTTTGTGTTTGTTTCCTGTTTTCATGTTTCAGTTTGGGTTTATTGTGTCTTTTATTTTATTTAGTCATCTTTATGTTTAGTTTGGTCTTAGTTCTGTTTTGGTTCTCCAGTCATCGTTCACTTGTTTACCTGCCACGCCCATCTACACCTGTCCCAGGCTTGTTATCACTCACCTGTGCTCACTTCCCCCGATTACCCTTTAAAACCTGATCTTCTTCTCCTCCCTCCTCCCCTCCTCTCCTCTCCTCTCCTCTCCCCTCCTCCCTCCTCCTCTCCTCTCCTCTCC
>NC_051441.1:140893-152492 GCF_001649575.2 Kryptolebias marmoratus | reverse complement strand
CTCATTCTCCTCTCCTCTCCCCTCCTCCCTCCTCTCCTCTCCTCACCTCTCTTCCTCTCATCCTCCTCTCCTCTCCTCTCCTCCTCCTCTCCTCCCCTCTCCTCTTCCTCCTCTCCTCCTCCTCTTCCTCCCTCCTCTCCTCAGCTGTAGTTTCTTTACAGAACATTTGTCTGCAGAAGTTGTTCCTCGGCTGTAATCTTTTTTAAGAAACCCAAAGAAAATGACCTACAGGGGCTCCCCTCCTGCAGGAGGTGGGTGCATGGTGATATGGGCAGCAGCCTTGGAGCTCTAACCCTGGCGGACCAAAGCTGGTTCTTGGGACATTTCATGGCACCTCTCTGGTGGGGAAGGAGCCTGAACTTGTGCATGAGGGTCAGAGGTTCTGACGAGATCGGGCGGGCTCACCCCGATCTCTGAGAGGGGCGGGACCTTATTCCACTGTGGAGAAGCTCGTGGTGAGAGGCGCTGGGCTGATGTTTTCCCTGTAGATGGGTGGGGGGACGGGCTCTGACTGTTGTCTGTGTCAAACTGCAGTTCAGAGCACCCGGCCTTCGTGAAGGCTTTAGTGGGGGGGTGCTCCAGTTGGGGTCTTCAGTGCCCACCTGGGTGAGGACAGTTGGACCTGGAGGGGCGGATTGGGGAGGATCTGTCCCTGACCTGAGGCTGAGCGGGGTTCTGTTATGTTCTGCGCCTCCACAGCTCGGATCTCTGGGCCTCCTGCTCCAGCTGCTGCCTCCAGATTTAAAATACTGCAAAAAGAATAATTGTTGTTTAATAAATGACAGCAGTGGAACAATTTTTGAAGATAAACTTGATTATTAATGTGAGCTGTACATCAATAAAATGATTATTTCTGTTAGTTTTTATAGTCCTATTTATCTGTGAAGGTGATTATATAACAGAGTAAATCTGAAGTATTATCGTATGTGCAGTGATCTCATCACAAACCTGTTTGTTCTTGGCAGGGTTTGGTCCAATTACTGTAATATCTCGAACCGATGGATCCAGTTTTCTTGCTGGAATGTTGTGGGTTCAGTCAGATGCTGTGAAATGATTATATTATTATGGTTACATTAATTGTCACACAGGTGAGACGGTTTGTCACGGGACTATTTTCAGTAAAGAAAAGTATTTAGATCAGAATGTTTGGTTCTGACCCGTTCTTGGTGTTTTGGACCCGTGAGCTGAGACTGAGACCGAGTTTTCTGACTCTGAGCAGAACATCTGATGGTCTTCAGGTTTCACTGGACCCTGAACAGATTCAGGACCAGAACATGTCCCCCTGTAGGTTCAGGGTTCTGTTCTTTGGTTCTGGTTTGGGTCTGTGGACACACAGCTGATGGGACTTGTTGTCATAAAGCTCCAGTTTTGTCTCATCTGTCCCTGAAGATTTGTGTGAAGCATGGTGGTGGCAGCATCATGCTGTGGGAAACTGGTCAGAGTTGAAGGAAAGAAGGATAGAGTTGGTTAAGGATGTTTTCTGTTTTTGTCTTATTTCCTGTTTCATCATAAAAAACATCTTTCGGCTTCAAAGTGGTCATTATGTTCTGTCAGTTAAAAAAAACAAATCTGTTAAATTTCAAGTCGTAAAGAAACAAAACAGAGAGAATGCCAGGAGATGAACCGGTGTGGAATTTTTTGTCCTCACTTCTCGATAATGTCGTAAAGAAAACAGAAAACAAGCAGACGTCTGAATTTACACTCGATCTCTGAATTCCTCTTCCATTGTTCTTCCAGCACGACTCTAATGTCATTCCTGTAAACATGTCCCGTGTGCAGGAACGTGAGCTTCCAGCATGCTTCTTCTTTCCTTAAAAAGTAAAATTAGTTTTTATGTTAAAGACAGCACGACAATCAAGTCTTAGCCTATAGTTAGAGCTTATTTTGTTCTTTAAAATAAACTAAATTCAAATATGTAACAATAATAAACAAAGTTAAGTTGATTAGTTGGGCATGCAGTCAAGCAGGTAATTATATAACAATGGTGAATGTTATGTAATGTGGAGGAGGAAGCGTATTTAAACCCAAGCACATCTGCTCAGGTGTACTTACAGGTATGGCTTTCTTCAAGGTGATCGGAGTTCTGACTGCTCTGACTCTGCTGCCCACAGGTAAGAACACACCTGCATCACTTTCAGCTTTTTAACAAGACGGAAGATTACAGAAATATAAAGCTTTTCATGCAAAGTACTCTTAAAAAAACTCTTAAAAAGTCAGGGTTAGATTTTTGAAATGCAAACAGAGTCTGGAGATACTAATGCTTTTCTACAGTCTGTTGTTGTATCAGAACTGCATAGAAACTGCACCAGAACTCTAACCGCCGGTAATGGGCCCATCTACATTATTTGGCCCGTCTGGCATGTACCAATAAAAGAGACCCACTGAGCAGCTGGCAGACTGATCTGCTGATGCTAAGTCAGAGCTACCGACGGTCACAGTCTGGATTTTAATCATCTTTGTATGGAGTCCATTCAGTGACGCTGGTAAAACCGTTGAGCCATGATGGATGGATGTTCGGCAGGTTTCGCATACAGTTGTGATCATTTAGCACAATGTTAGAACACTGGAGGTGGCAGCCATCCTTGAACACAGTGGAGGACTCCCCAGGTGAGGGAGGCCATCAAGCTGAAGAATCTTATGAGGGCTTGTTAGCTGGTACCGGGGCAGGTGGGGGGTACTGACGGGCCAAGCAGGCTGCAGCCCTGGCTGTTGCTGAGGCAAAGGCTTGAATGTGGGAGAAGTTTGGTGAAGCTTTGGATAGAGACTCAGTCGGTTCCAAGAAGATTCTGGAAAGGTAGCTGAGGCAGTTTACCAACACTGTTTAGTGAAGGTAGGGTGCTGCTGAGGATGAGGATGTCGTCAGGCGATGGAAGGAATACATCTTCCATAGACGAAGCGGAGTCTGTAGACTCTGGGGTGGGTCCGTCCATAACCACGGCTGAGCTCACCGAGGTAGTCAAACAGCTTCATGGCGGCAGGGCTTCGGGGGTGGACGAGATCCACCCTGAGGGCCTCAAGGGTCTGGATGTTGGATGATCTTGGTAGACACGCCTTTGCAACATTACATGAACCTCGGGGGCAGTGCACCTGGATTGGCAGGCTGTGGTGGGGTTCCCCTTTTCAAGAAGGGGGGCTGGAGGGTGAGTTACAATTACAGGGGGATCACTCCTCAGCCTCCCTCGTCGGGTATATTCAGGGGTCCTGGAGAAGAGAGTCCGGTTGATGGTCAAACCTTGCATTCAGGAGGAACAATGCAGGTTCTGTGCCAGCTGTGGATTGCTGGGCCTGCTCTTTACCCTCGCTAGGGACCTTGAGGGGGCATGGGAGTTTGCCCAACCATGTGTTATGTGGACTTGGAGAAGGCATTCAACCGTGTTCCTCTGGGTACCCTGTGGGGGGTGCTCCATGACTATAGGATTGGTCTGTTGATCTGTTGATATGGGCCTTTGAGTCACAAACAGTGAAAAAGTTTCATTGCCGGCAGTAAGTCCGACCCCTTCAGGGTGAGAGCTGGACTCTGCCGGTGCTCCTCGTTGTCACAGTTCTTCATGCAGAAAGGGTCTGATTCTGTGGCCTCACGATGCCATCCCTGCTATTTGCAGATGATGTGGTCCTGTTGGTGTCATCATGCCATGATCTGAAGTGGTGAGGCACAACAGGCTTTACCAAAATAAAACATCCTTGTTTTGTAGCTCCTTACAAATGTTTTAATCGTCTAACTAGTGATTGAATGAACAGCACTGGTCTGAAATGACTTAGTTTATGCTCTTTATGCACAATCCAGATGATCCACAGTCACTGCACTCACCATAATGATAATAATAAATATCAGCAGATTTGTGTGGTATTTAGGAGTTTCTTTCTTTTTATTTTTCAGAGTCTGAGTCACAGATATCTGGTAAGTAACATCTCTTTTATTGACAGCTTCATGATGTCTTCATATTCTGAGTTTTCTAAAATCAGATCAGCATCCAGGCAAATCATGCAACTACTTTTACTGCTGTAGCACCCTTTCTGGATTACCCAGAGATTCATCTCTCCTCAGATTGTGGTCAACCTCCTCTGAACACCAGGATCGTTGGAGGCCAGGACGCTCTTGCAGGCAGCTGGCCCTGGCAGGTCAGTCTGCAAAAGACAAAACATTTCTGTGGAGGATCTCTGATCAACAACCTGTGGGTCCTGACTGCTGCTCACTGCATCCCAAGGTGAGCAACATGAGACAACCAATCCGCTCAGGAAATAAATAAATAAAACAGATCTATGAACTACAGTCAACTACTGTTCACAATCAAAAAGAAAAAGAGCTGCTACGGATCGATGTGAGGACCTTTAAAATGTCCTTTCAGTCTGAAAAAACCTCAGTTCACTTGAAGTAATACTATTGAACAAAGGTACAATTATGTTTAGCATATGCAAACTAAAGTGAGTAATTATGAAATATGACTCAAAGTGTGCAAAGTTTAACCCACAACCTGCTCATCAGCATCAAAAACACATCATGAGGCAATTCCTTCCAACTACCGGCCAATCACCTGCCTCTGTACAACATGGAGGCTCCTGTCAGGCAGCAAAGCGGCTAAGATGAACAGGTTCATGGGTCGGTACCTGAGCGAGGCACAGAAGGGAACTGGAGCCAAGCACCACCAGCTGCTGGTCCACAGAACTGTAAGACCAGACCCACCAACCTGTGCAGTGCCTGGACTGACTACAGGAAAGCCTCTGACTCCATGCCCCCCACATGGATGCTGGAGGGCTTTAAACTGTATAACATCAACACTAAGAGTCTTCACTGAGAACTCAGTGGGAATGTGGAGGACAACTCTAGAGGACCATTCAAAGCCACCTGCAGCATAAACCAAGGTGATGCTCTGTCCCACTCCTGCTCTGCATGGACCTGAACCCCTCAGCCAGATGGTTGCAAAGAGTGGCTCTGGATGCTGGTTCCAAAGTGGAGCAGTCATCAGCCAGCTCCTCTACAGGGATGACATCAAGCTGGAACATCTAAAATAATGCACAGAACCATCAAGCTCCAGTCCTCGGGTAGAGGACCCAAGTTTGAAGTGAAGGGGAAAAATAGAGTAAACTAGGTGTTTTTTTAACACAATATAATGTAATCTATTGCAATCTAAACCTGGACAAGGTTTTAAAATGTTCTGTTTTTGTTTCTTTTCATGATGGACTCAGTGGAAACCCAGCTGGGCTGACGGTGTTTCTGGGTCTTCAGAGTCTGCAGGGATCCAACCCAAATAAAGTTTCTCGTACAGTAGCACAGATCATTGTTCATCCAGACTACAACTCTGTAACCAGTAACAACGACATCGCCCTCCTGAAGCTGTCCTCATCAGTAAGTTTCACCTCCTACATCTCCCCCGTCTGCCTGGCAGCTTCAGACAGCAGCTTCTACAGCGGCGTTAACTCCTGGGTCACCGGCTGGGGCAACGTTGGAGAGGGAGGTGGGTTAAAACGTGACTGAAAACCAACTATTGTCCAAAAAAAGTGGCATTCTGTGCAGTCAAATTTTAACCTTATTGATGTAGAGAAACACATCAAACTCTGATGATCACACTGGATTTGTGTCTCCTTAGACAATTCTCCATTTTCTGATAACCTGAAGGAGGTGGAGGTTCCAGTTGTGGGAAACAGACTGTGTTACTGTAACTACAATAGTAGACGTGTCACCATCACCGACAACATGATCTGTGCCGGGTTAACTGAGGGAGGGAAGGACTCCTGTCAGGTGATCACCTCCACCTGTTTACAGCAGATTTCTATTTTCTGCAAAGATTCCTTCTAAACTAAATCTTTCTGATCTTAAAGGGAGATTCAGGAGGTCCGATGGTGAGTAAGCAGGGTGGTCGATGGATTCAGGCAGGAGTCGTGAGTTTTGGAGTCGGTTGTGCCCGGCCGAATATTCCAGGAGTCTATACCAGAGTGTCCCAGTACCAGAACTGGGTCAACAGCCAGATTACCAGCAACCAGCCGGGCTTCATCACCTTCACATCCACTGGGACCAACAGTGACCTCAGTGTTTCCTGTACAGGCCTGCCACCAATCCCCACCACAACTCCCACAACCACCACCACAACCACCACAACCACCACCACACCTGAAGGTGAGCACCTGTCTTGTTAGGATTTAGGAAAATAAAAATTGAATGCATGAAATAATCTTAAATTTTACTTGCTCCAACATTTAACCTGACTGTTCTGGGAACTTTTGGAAGCTTGAGAGGAAGTTGTGTTTGGATCGGTTATCATGTTTCCCGTACGTTTCTCTCTCCAGCTGTGGTCTGTGGACAAGTCCGTCTGAACTCTGATAGACCTGGTGGAGGTTCTGGGGTGAAGGCTGGTGAGTGGCCGTGGATAGCGAGCTTGCAGAAACACGGACAGCATGTGTGTGGTGGGACGCTGGTGTCTGAGGACTTTGTCCTGAGCGACGCCGATTGCTTGTCAGGGTGAGTTACAGCTGAGGCTGATGGGTAAATACTGACGGGGGTTTGGTCAGTTTGGTCTTATAAAAAGTTATTATCCGCTGTCCACCAATAATGTCATCCAGTAACAGTTGGATACTTCAGTCTTAGACCTGCTGCTTATTAAGACCAGGTCAAAGGGGAAACGGTTCAAACAAAGATGGCCAGACGTCCCTCTTGCTCCAGAAAGAAACAACAGGACTTGTTGCAGATTGAAGTCACTGCTAATTCAGACCGTCTTCTGTCCCTCAGCTCTCCTAACGCGTCTGATTGGACGGTCATATTGGGTCGTCTGAAGCAGAACGGATCAAATCCTTTTGAGGTGACTTTGAAGGTGACAAATATCACCCTGAGCAACCTGACGGGGTCCAACATCGCGGTTCTTCAGCTGTCAGCCCGACCCCCCCTGAACAACTACATCCAGCCCATCTGTCTGGGCACCGAGAGAACCTTCCCCGAAGGATCCACATGCTGGGCTGCTGGTTGGAGCTCCGGGGGAGGAGGAGGTGACTGACACGAGAATCCGAACTGTCTCAGAACAGGACCTTATTAAACAGGAGAACTAATCACTGCTATTATTCCCAACTGTAGAGGAACAAGTTCTGCAGGAGTTCCAGACCTCGGTGGTGAACTGTGGGAATGCATCAGCTGACAGCATTTGTACCGAACAGTTTGCACTGAAGCAGGTGAGTGATGACATTAAGATTATCCACCATTGGCTGATAAATACATTTCTATTGTTTCTTCCAACATTATGAAACTGTATTTCAGTTGTTTCTTTAACCTTAAATCCAGTATGACTCCAGATGAAAAATGGCAACAATCTGACTTTAATGAACCTTCTCAGAACCTTTAGATCTTTAACATCTTTAACTTTAAAGGTTTTTGCAGCGTTGCTTCTATTAAAGACAGACTGAAAACTCTAGGAAACAGCCGGGAGTTTCCAGTCCTGTATTCTCAATATAATCCCACTCACTAACTGATTTAATGCTCTAAACCAGGAGTCTCCAGTCCTGGTCCTGGAGGACCACCATCCTGCAGGTTTTCCTTGTTCCTCTGCTCCAACACACCTGATTTGAATCAGTGGGTGATTAACAGGCTTCTGCAGAAGAAGAAGAGGTCATTTAACCTCTGAATCAGGTGTGTTGGAGCAGAGGAACAGGTAAAACCTGCAGGATGGTGGCCCTGAGGACCAGGATGGAGACCACGGCTCTAAACTTCTGTTCCTGGTCCTTGAGACTCACTGCATCACTGGTCTAAGTGGTGCCACTTGTTGCAGTCCTCCTAAGTGATTCAGTAGAAGCAACTGGACTTCTTTTCTTGTTTCTTGAAGATGTTTCACCTCTCAGTCCTGATGGGGAAAGGTCTTAAAGAAACAAGAGAAGAAGTCCAGCTGCCTCTTTTTAAACCGTGCCTTGGATGTTTGAGACTCCACACCAACGATTTGTTGAAGAATAAAGTTTTCTCTCTGTTGGCTCAGGGTGACTCCGGCGGTCCGTTAATGTGTAAACAGAAGGGGTACTGGTTCCAGATGGTCGTGTTGCCAATCGTCAGCAGAAATATTCGAACTGATAAAAGGATGGTCTTTAAAAACCTGAGTAATTTTCAGGATTTCCTGAATGACACACTGAGCGGATTCTTGTCTCCACCCTCCACCAGCACATCCTCCTCCATCAGCAGCACCATCCTAATGACCACCAAGGCCTCCTCCACTCCCACTCCCAGTTTCACCTTGATAACAAGCGGGGTCACGCCCTCTTGCTCCCCCTTCTTCCTCTTCATCCATCTTCTCACCTTCATCTCATGTCTCCAAGCCTTCCCATGGAGAGGTCTACACCATGACAGTTGGCTTTAAGATGCTGAGACTTTCTATTCCTGGACTGTCAGGTGATGAACTGTTTATCTGGTTTTGGTTAAACTCACACAGATCTGAGGCATTGATTAAAAAAGAGTTTTACTTCTGACGAAACTGAGTGTCACAGGTTAACTTGAACCCAGCTGGGTTTCTTTAAAATGAGGAGAAAACACTAAAACCTCATTGGTTTGAGGTCTGAATAAGTCGACCAATAGAACAACAGGAATTCAACTAAAGATAGAAAACGGACCCAAAGGTTTGATATATGTCCATCTGACCAAAGAGGAAGAACCAGAAACCTGCAGGATTTAGACCCTGCTACTAAAACTGGACCAGGCTCCATCCTGAGAACAATGGGAAATACATTCATCTGCTGTGCTGTTTTATACGCCTTGCACGCATGGCTCAGATCATCTGTTTTCTTCTCCATCCTTCGGACATATTACAGCCAGTAAGGAGTTTCCCTGGGCTGCAGATCTGCTGGGTTTAAGAACCTGGACCTCGAATACTGGACAAAAAGTCACTGCCAAGCTTTCAAATACTTCAACAAAAACACGATTTAGAAAAAGGGGATTTTTTTAGATACTTACAACTTAGACAATATATTTCAGCAAACATTCTGAAAGCCTGTACCGCAGAGTCTAACGAGTTAATTCAGTTGGTTTCACAGACTTACTCCAAGCCTGGCAAGATTACTATTTCCAAACTGTATCAGGGATTGTTGAGATCCAAAGGAAATTCAACAGACTATGTTAGGAAAAGATGGGAGAAAGAGTTGAACATTGAAATATCACAAAAGCAGTGGGACAACATGTGTGAATCCGCTGCTACAACATCCTCCTCAAACCATTGGCGTGAATTCAGTTGGAAAAATTTGTTACGTTTCTTTAGAACACCAAAGCAGCAGCCTTATAGAAACCCTGATGCATCTAAATGCTGGAGGGGGTGCGGGGTCACAGAGGCAAATCACTCCCATATTTTCTGGTCTTGCATTAAGATAAAGACTTATTGGAAGGATGTTCTGGGGAAGATTGAGTCAATTTTGGGTCTTAAATTCCAACAACCCATTATGTTACTGTTACTCGGAGCTGTTCCTGAAGGCCTAAACGTGAATGACAAATATTTATTAAAAATCTTCAGTGCTACAGGCAAGAAACTGATTACTCGGAAATGGCTTCAACCTGATCCACCAACGTTAAAGGACTGGCTGGTACTGGTGGAAGAAACCCACCAAATGGAAAAGTTAACGTTCATGCTGAGACTGCAACCGGACCTTTATAAAAAGAGATGGAGCAAATGGACTAAATCTCTAGAGAGCGATGAATAATCTCCCTCTGTATACTCTCCCTCTCCTCTGTTACTTAAAAGCTGCTCAAAAAAAATGGAAATGATATCTGTTTACGGTTTTCACCTGTAATATGTTTAACATACTCACATTCTGACTAACTTCTCTTGTCGACAGTTGTTTTTTTGGTTCTGAGTTTGTATGTGTTCGTTTAAAAGAAAAACTCTCAATAAACAGAAAGTAACAAAAAAAAAGAACCTGGACCTCAACGGCTGGACGAAGTCCATCAAAGTTATCGTCAGACCTCGCAGGACATAACTGTTCCTGAACGCAGATATTTTTATATTTGATATAGAACTTAGTGTTTCTTTACTGGGATCATGAAGTACATTAACAGTATTTTTTATCATCTAAACAAAAATAAAAATGTTTTCAGTCTAATAATTGCTTCTATAAACAATCACTCTACTCAGATCTTATATCTAGATTTTATGGGAAGAAGAAAAGAAACTTTATGAGGAGCAGTGATGTAAAACTAAAAACTTGTCTTCTGTTACTGTGAATTGATAAAGTATTACCACTGTGTATTGATATTATTTTATATAATTTTACATGTTTCATGTGGCTTCATCTAACGAGTCAGACGTGATGCCTGTGTGTGAAGATTAAAAATAAACGTTGTAAAATCAGAGCTTGTTCTGTCTTTTATGCAATAAATATTTTCTGTTTTAAGTCGAAGCGTTTCTGCAGAAGAAACCCCCACAGAGGAGGGACCTTGGCTCCTGGCGGACAACAACAACCGAATAAAGCTGCAAAGATTATTACAAAATAAAAGCTTTGACAGGAGACAGGTTTTGTTATTTTCATCCAAGTTAAAAAACGAAAGCCAAACTGCTCCTCCTGGATCTGAGGTTTGACAATCAGTCGGAGCCTCGCTTCGAACACCCGAGAGAAAACCTTCCTGGGGTTGGAACACGCTCTCCACTGGGAACCATCGGAGGCCAACCAAAAGTCCTTCTTCATGGTCTCTCTGAGGTTCTGATCCACAACCACAGAAGCTGCAGTCCTTCTGGTCACCCTGGACCTGTCAGCTGCTTTGGGAGTCCTCTGGGACAGCCAAGACCTGAAGGCCTCCATCATCCTTTGGTTGCTGCCGGGACAGATACCATCGAGCTTCAGGCCACAGCATCAGTAAAAGAGGTCCTGAACTTGGCCCGTGTGGATCCCATGTCCCGACCCCCCCGGAGGTGTGAGGTAAAGATCTCACAGACAGGAAGCTCCTCCAGGATGAGTCACACAGGAGATCTTTTCGGATGAACTGCTGTATTAATAACACTAAATTTATTTTAAACTGAAAGAACAAATCATGCTGGAAGCAGAAGAAAGTGATTTATTTAAATCTGTGTTTTAATGTAAAACGTTCATCAACAAGGATTTTAGTTTATTTTTTATATCCTGACGTCCTGACTCGGTTCTGTGTCTAGAACTTTGTTGTTGAGCTCATTTCTCGTCAGGGTTTAGTCATGTTCTCGTAAAGTGTGGAACCGGGAGATCCGGTTCCCTTTCAGGAGTGTTGAGTTCAGTCAGAGGCGGTGACTTGTTACAGTAACACCTGCACAGGTGAGGTGGTTTGCCAGGTAATCACTTTTCCTGCAAAGATATTGTTATTGTTTTCCAGTTTCCACACAGAACAAACTGGTTCTTCTGAACTGGAAATGACTGAAGCTGTTGCACCTTTAAATTGTCCCTCATGGCTTCCTGTTGCAGGTTCCTCAGGTTTGGTTGTGGTTGCTCATTAACCTGGAGTCGAGTCGTTAAAGCAGAAGTTGGAGCTGAGTGGAGAGATTTTGTGACTGGCCTTTGAATTTAGCTGCAAGTAAAGATGATGATCTGCTGTTTTACAAAAACCCTGTGCTGGAGGAGGGGCTTGTGCTGGAGGAGGGGCTTGTGCTGGGGGAGGGGCTTGTGCTGGGGGAGGGGTTTGTGCTGG
>NC_051441.1:123440-140521 GCF_001649575.2 Kryptolebias marmoratus | reverse complement strand
GCTGGAGGAGGGGCTTGTGCTGGAGGAGGGGTTTGTGCTGGGGGAGGGGTTTGTGCTGGGGGAGGGGTTTGTGCTGGAGGAGGGGTTTGTTTGTTTTTGTTGGATAAAAAGTAGTAGCTGAAACTGTCACATGGATACATTTATAAAATCTGTTTGGTTTTATGTTAGGAATTAAATGTCCACAGCAGAAAAACTCTTGAACACAGAGAAATAATATTTATATAATTTTTCCTGACAGCATCATCGTGTCATTCAGACTCAACCACTTTAACGTTTCACAAGTTGGTTATTGTTAAAGCTTTCATTATTTCAGCATTTATTTCTGGTGCGCTCAGTTCCATGAAGAGACACAGACAGAGACAGGCAGAGACACAGGCAGGCAGAGACAGACAGACAGAGAGAGACAGGCAGAGACACAGGCAGGCAGAGACAGAGACAGACAGAGACACCTACAGACGGTTGGAGCTGAAACAGCACCAGCGCCCCCCAGTGGCTGCCTGCAGCATTTTTTGTCATATTTTCCAGATAATTGTTTTCAGGAGTTGGTTTCTGCTGATTCCTGTGGTTCTTCAGTTGCTGCTGTTTGTGCAGGTGGATCCACAGTCTGACCCCAGGGTGACCTTTAACCTCACCAGTTAATAGGTCTGTTTAATAAACGACTCGTGGTTTTTGCTGACCTCAGGTCAGATTTGAATGATTCTACAGCCTGATAAAGCCTGGCTGAAGGTGACTGGATCCTGATGAACTGAAAGGCTTTATTTATACACAACATTAATACCATCATGCCCCCCCAAACAAACACACACACACACACACACACTTACTGTGAAAGAAAGGCAGAGTAACATGTTTGAGGTTGGACTGAGCTGATCTTCAAACTGGATCTGAGAGAAAAAGTCCCTCAAACTTTTAAACCTTTCTCTTCCTGCTTCTACTTTCGACTAAAAATTCTGAGAACTTGATGTTGAAAGTGAGAAAAACGGCTTCAGGGCTGAGACACATCTGGTATGAAGTAAACCAGGAAGAAACGATTAAAAACCACCCAGGAGTCAGCTCCGAGGTTCGTAAACAGATAAGACCTTTATCCACTTGGTTTCAGCATCTTCAGATCAATAAAACTAGAACGGATTAGATCCAGCAGGATCATTTCAGGATGTCAGACTCTAAACTGAACGTTTAATTAAAACAAAACACGATGTTCTGGTAAAACTTTGTTTTTCACAAGGCGTTTACAGATAACCAGATTAAAATAAATCCAACTTTATTTGCTGCAAAACAATTTTAAATGATTTAAATCAGACCAAACAATGAGCCACGATCTGTTAAAAATCAACTTTATTCACTGCTGGATCTCCAGTAAAGACAAATGAGTTGAAAGAGCAGAAATCAACACATAAATAATAAAACTAAGAGGACACGTCGCTCACACACACTCACACACCCGTTTCCAGCAGAACATCTGTCTCCAGACTCTTTAAATCCAGTTTAGTTTGCAGCACTTTGTTCAGAAACAACAAAAGAGGAAAATGCTTGTTTTGCTCCTCTCAGGAAGAAAACTAACAGATAAATGATGCTACAATGCTTCAGAACTGCTCAGTAGTCACTGTTGAACCAGAAGGAAAACGTTAAGCATTAAAAACATAAGAGCCGCTCAGATAAACTTCATGTGGCGGCAGCATGCACGGCAGGTGAGGGGCGATGGGGTTAAAGGTCACATGATGGGAGGTGTGACAACCAAAACGTGTGAAAAACAAAAAGTGCAGAACCAAAAACCTCTCTGATTCTCTCTTCTTTAAAAGCAGCCTTCTTCCTCCCTCCTCTACTCGTTCTTCTTCTCCTTCTGCTTCAGCAGCTTGTTGATCTCCCTCTTGGCCATGGAGGTGTACTTCGTGATGATGCCGTGCTGGTTCAGGCCCGGCAGCAGCAGCAGGAAACTCACTGCACAGACAGAACAGAAAATATTCTCTCAGATTAAAGTCCAGGCTACTTCCTGAACCCGGGTCCGACCTGCAGTTCCAGCAGCTGGTAGATTCACGATCATTTAAACCCTGAGCAGCTCGTGCTTCTTTACATTTTACAGCAAAGGACAAAAACTTTGACAGAATCTGGTTAAATCAGTTCTTCTGTTAATTTGTCCCCATTCCTTTAAAATCAATAATAATAAAAACCCTTCAGATAGAACTTTAAAAGGTCAACACAAATAAATTTACCATCAGAATCTCAGAGGGACACATTAGTCGCTTAAAGTTTATCATGTTTGTCAGATCTGAAAACGTTTGACCACAAACTTCCACATTCAGTGAACGAAGCCGAGGGGGGGTGAAGCGTACAGATAAAGTCTTCAGATAAAACTCGAGTTGGTGCAAGTCTCAGTCATCCAGGACAGAGCTTCAGCTGGGTAGGAAATAAAATCTCTGTTTTC
Source organism: Kryptolebias marmoratus (assembly GCF_001649575.2). Taxonomy (NCBI): domain Eukaryota; kingdom Metazoa; phylum Chordata; class Actinopteri; order Cyprinodontiformes; family Rivulidae; genus Kryptolebias; species Kryptolebias marmoratus. The sequence goes on along the minus strand of NC_051441.1, from coordinate 138,099 downwards.
ATCTTCCTGGACAAGAAAGGCAACAATAATAAAGTTTAATTAAATGGTTTAATCTTAAAGTTGGTTTGGACCAAACAGGTTTCTTTAATGACCTCAGATGTTACCGCTTTAACTATGAAGGAAGTTTAAAATGAAATATGAGCTTCAGCTGAAAATAAACACCAACATGAGGTCAGAGCGTGGCCTAAAACTGCTGAAGAGTGACAAAGTTTAAAAAGGGTTGTTAGTTTGGCAGCTTTTGAAACAGCTTCCTGTTGAGGAGGAGGAGGAAGGTTACACCACGAGACAGACAAAAGGTTTGGGACAAAAAATAAAGGTTAACCTTTATTTAACCCGGCAGAAACTGCTTTTTACTGCCAAGCTGTCCAATCAGAAGCAGACTCACCGATCAGGTAGGTGAGGAGGAGGTTGTGGACCTGCTGTCCGATCCAGGCCACCGTCAGCAGGCTGCAGATCACTGAGGTGAAGTACTGCGGAGACGTTACAGCGAACAGTTACCACATTAATCCTTCTCCAGGAACACGCCCCAGTGAGAAACATCAGCCCTGCAGCCTGCGACCCACTTCCTGTCCTGCTAAGTGGAGCAGCTGATATTTTTATCTGCAGCCCAGAAACAAGCAGATGAGTTTAAATTTACCACTTTGGGCTTCTCCTCTTTGAGGGCGCAGAGACGCTTCCCCCAGCCAACGACCCGACGCTGAGTCCTCACCAGGTTACCGCAGATCTCATGGAAACGCTGCTGCTGCTCGGTGGTCCTGCATGAACACAAACCGAGGAATTAACGCAGAGGAGGCGCCGGGCTGCAGACACTGGAGTCCTTCACAGACAAACCCCCCCATGTGCTGTACAAGCCAGAACAGCAAACCCTTCCAAGCCCAATAAGTCCCAAACAGAACCACTTCCAGAAGAAAGGATTTAGATGCTTTTTACAGTTTCTTGGAGGTTTTTTTGTTACAAAGTTTGAATTCTTAGTCCTGTAAAGCACCGTGTTTGCACCTCAGTCCAGCTGACGGAGGCTACACACACACTGACCTTTACATTTTGCTTAGCCATCGCTGCCTATTTCAGTCCTTCTTGTAAAGAAGCCCAGTGGGACCAGAACCAGGCCGATGGCTCCTTTACCCCCCCAGCTTTCTGCAGGTTCACAGTAAGCTGCAGCTTAAGCTCAGAGAGTATTTGTCAAACTCTATAAATCAGCTCACTTGAGCTGCAGGTGAAACAGAAAGCAGATTTATTTATTTAAAATCCCGGTATGAGTTTTTGTTCCTACTTCCTCAGAGAAGATATGAAGCCGGCTGAGCACGTCTAAGGAATGTGCACCGGGGTGGGCCACGTCCTGATGATACGAGGTTATATATCGAGAGGCTGAAGACGTTCAGCATACCGAGCCTGCTGCAGAACGTTATTTTATCCTCCGATGGGTGTTCAGTTCTCATCGTTTAACAGACAGTCACTCAGGCCTTCAGTACACATCATGGAGGTTGGTTTCAAGTGACAGCAGAGGGACGTCCACAAAGAGACAAAGTAACGTGATTAAAAATGGCTCCAAACAAACCAAAACCAGCAGATGAGGTGGAAACACCTTCACAGAAAATATTAACACAAGAGTGGAGCATTTATTCAGTCAGGGCTCATGTTGACATGAGTTCAAACACCAGTTTCATAAGAAGAACATAATCTTACCACTTATTGGAGCCAAAGACTCTGGGGGCGAGGGTGGGTACAAGGTAATCAGCCAGGCAGAGCAGCATGACGGTGCAGGAGAGTCCGGTCAGAACCGACGGGTCCAGGTAGTAAACCAGCCTGAAGCAGGAGAACAGAAACAAGGAGTCTTAATTAGAAACAGTCCGAAGGCTTCATGATGACTGGTATGTCTGCAGAATTAAAACAGGAACTCTCTGCGTCGACAAAACATCTTTTAATAACAAGCAGCTCCAGCTTGGATTCAGTTTCAATTAAAAATCCTTACACTGAAGAATGTCACAACACAAGGTCATTTAACATCTAATCTGCAATAATCCACATTGTTGTCCCCGTTTCATGCTCTGTAAGACCTTCGGCTCCGTTTATGAAACCTTCAGAATCCCAAAACAACCAAGTGTAAAAATAACTCTGAAACAAAACCGGAAAAATATCAGGTGAATGCTTCATGTGCACCTTGTGGTTCTGTAATAACAAGTATTTTTATTGTTAAACTTTTGATATTTTAATTTGACTGGGAACCAGCGACAGGAAGTCAGAAACTTTCTGCAAAGCACAGAGCAGGGAGATGAGAAACGTTTAAAAATAAAACTTATTCTATCAAGAAAAAAAAGGGCAGTTTGTCGTTTCAAACTTCACATCAAATTCAGGTTTCTTAATCCTTATTTAATAAGTTAAACCATAAATTAGAAAGAGGAAAAAGCTAACTGTGCTTGATTGCAGAAAAGACTTAGTTCTCTGAACTTCCAGCTGAGAACTTGGAGAACTTCAGCCTACAGGAACTACAATGTGACAAAAGCAGGAACTAGCTTAAAAAAAAAAAAAAACATTAACACCTCTTTTATAACAGAACTATTCTGGGTTCAGTTGGTACAAACATGGCCTGCAAAAGTAAAATCAGTTAAAAAAGTTTATGTAAAACTATGTTGTAATGCATCATAACCCCACATGAAGAATAAGATTTAAATAAGAGGTCTACTTGAAGATCCTAAGATAAAGTAGAAAACAAGACAACATTAGGTCAACTTGGATGATTTCTGAGCATGATCTGAAAATAAAAAGCTGCTAATTTAATAAAGCTAAAACTCTTTAATCAGAAACACAAAGCAGACAGTTTGGAGCTTGGCTTGGTCTTTGGATGTCATTGTTCAGATAAAGTCAAAGTGTGTTGTTCTATAAACGAATAAACCGACTCACAGGAAGACCACGGTGGTAACACCAACCAGGGCTCCAGGGAACCAAGGTTTCTCCCAGCGCAGAACCCGGTCCCCGGCCAGGATCACCTCTCCCCATCCCTGCAGCTGCTCCTCCAGCTGGGCCGTTTCCTGAGCCTGAGCGCGCGCACACACACACACGATAAAGCTTAAATAAGCAACCTTTGACCAGTTGTATTTTTAAGCTTTAAAGCACCAGAAATATGGAGATATGCTTAAACTGCCTGACTAACTCAGCTAACAAACAAAATGCAAGTCCACCTTCAGAAACTTTAAATTAGTTTAAATTTCAACATCATTTCACAGTCAGACCGACTGATTTAAATTAACATTTGTGTGTGTGTTGTATTCTGAGTGTGTGAGAGCTGTATTTTGTGTGTGTGTTCTGAGTGTGTGTGTTGTATTCTGTGTGTGTGAGAGCTGTATTTTGTGTGTGTGTGTTGTATTCTGAGTGTGTGTGTGTTGTATTCTGAGTGTGTGTGAGCTGTATTTTGTGTGTGTGTGAGCTGTATTTTGTGTGTGTGAGCTGTATTTTGTGTGTGTTCTGAGTGTGTGTGTTGTATTTAGTGTGTGTGACTTTCGCAATCAGCAATAAAACCCATTTTGACATGATGACGCTGCACAGACCACAGCTGCATACCAGAAAATGATGTTTATGGAAGTAAAGCAGCTTTATTTCGCCCCTCGAAGCTGAAACAGAAGCTGTTAAACTGAGTTCGTAGTTTCCTGTCAGAGGATGTCTGAACATTAACCACCGAGCTAGCTGCCATTAGCTGCGGTCAAAAAACAGCTGAACTGACGAACATCTCAGCGATTACAGCCTGTTTAAGCAGTTTTCTTCCTAACTAATAGTGTAAATATATCAACTGTTTAAACATAACCTGGACTTTGGGCGCGCAGATTAGCAGCTGAGGCTCATGCGAACGATGCTAACACACCCAGGTCAGACCGAACACTCCAATAATTACACCATTAAGACAAAAATATACTCACTAATAGGTTCGCGCTTTTGTTGTCGCCTTCAGACATCATTAATGAAAGGTTTAATTGTGTTTCGATAGAAAATGTCCTTTAATTTTCAGAGAAACAGCCCGCAGGACAGGGAACGGATTAGCTCTCCTCCCTCTGGTGCTCCAGCGCCTCTAACGGCTGCAGTGACGCAGCGGACTTTTATCCAACCAGCTGCGTCACTCCGCCCTAGGTGCATGCTGGGAAACGGAGTCTCGTTTCTGGACAGAAAACATCGTTTTATTCGCCCACGTAGTGGTAAAAGTCTTTTCATTTTTATTTTTCACAATGAGAATGTAAAATTTAATAAATACTATTTTTCTTTTTTTATTTTTTACCAACAAATGTATTTATTTTCTCAAGGTAGTGAAATTGCTTTTTCTCCTTACATAATCAACAAATTGCTGCAGCTTTAATTTTAAACATTACACTATGTGTACACACGTTACAATTGTAATATTTCCGAATATAATTTTTTTTCCTAGCAGATTTTCTTGTAACGACACAGCTCTTTGTTTTTCCTGAAGACCCATGGCTAATTAATGCCTTTTAAAATGTATTTTAGACATTAAGTGATAGCTGGCAGCTTTTTTCCTTCTGCTCAGTCAAGTCAGAGCTGACGTTTTAGTAACTGATCTGTGGAGAGAGGAACTCAAAGTGAAGCTTCTAGATCCACTGTCTCTGCCACTGAGCTATTGTTTGTCAGACTGTTATATTCAATGGTTTTATCATCATTCAATTAAAGAAATGGCAACAAATTGTTTCTTTATCAGGCTGTTGGTAAAAAATGGCCTAAAATTTGAAATAGTTTCTTTAAGTTGTCCATCAGACCTGTGCGCAGACACAACTCTGGTTTGTTGAGTGTTTCAGCCTTTTCAGCCTTAAAACATTTCCCTGAAAGTGAGCAGGTACAAGATATAAACATGAGTAAATCAATAAATCAATAAAACAGACAAATTCCAAATAAAAACTTGGAAGGACCTTCAGTAAGCCCAGAGAACTATTGATCAAGACCTCTAAAAGATTCAACTCTGGCTGTTTACAAGGAAATACAAAGAAACGGAAGCTGGATCCAGGCTTTAAATGTTTTGTATCCGCGTTTCTGACATTTAATTTCTCTGTTTTTATTTGTTTTACATTCCGACTCTATCGGAATTTAACCATTGCAGTTTATCTTGTTTCACAAATTCCAGCACCTGAACGCAGCAGCTAGAACGTGCGTGCTTACGTACGTACGTGTGACGTCACTGGGATGTCGCGCATCCTGAAACTACATCAGGTAGCTGGAAGCTAACGGAGCTAGCAGCACTTTTGTGTTTTTCTCACTTTTTAAGACACGGTTATTACAAGTATCATATTTTGTGATCCTACGAAGCTTTATCTAACACCACCGTCCTTCACTCACGGTTTTATTTTCTCTTCTGGAGAAATAAATACAAGCTGGTACGTAATCGTTACGTTAGCTAGCTTCGGTGTGAGTTGTTAGGCTTAAATGTGTTCGGGCCTTCTTAACAAAGGACAACTGATGTTAAACTGTAATATCTACAAGCTCTTTAGTCAGTTAGAAGTCCCAGCTAATGTTAGAGACGCTAGTAATCAGATTTTATTTGACATAACTCGTTTTTGTTCAGCGTTACGCATTAAAAATTAGCGTCATTTGTTCGGACGGAGCTCCGAGGCCTGAGTCTTGACGCACGTGTTAATGCCCAAATAAAACTGACTTTTAGGCAACAAAAATGTATTTTTATGACTAAAATATGTGTTTAAAACAGTCCAGACATAATTAGATCAAGTGGGTTTAGAAATGGTCCATATTTTAAAACCGCTTTAAAATGGTCTCAGTTATTATCTTAATTTGTATTTTTTTTTATTGTTTGACGCATTTATCAACCGAAATCTTTTAGTAAGAAAATTAATACGAAGTCAATACAATACTTTCTGGTAATTGCAGCTATTGTGTCGAAGCCAGGTTTTCCTGAAATCTTAAAGCGGTTTTAATTAATAAACCTGGTTCTCTGTTTGGTTTTTTGTAGTTAATGAAGGTTTCTCTTTTGGACTTTGGCTGCTTTTTCACTCATTTTCAGTCCAGTCTGTGTACTCGAACCTGCAGCATGGTGATGATTTGGCTTTTTTCCTTAAGGCAATGGCAGATTGATCATTGTTAGTCAGTAAAAGCAACAGAAAGTTAAGGCTGCCCTTAACAGATGATGAAATAGGCCTATTGATAATTAGTTAATTAATAAAATATTGTTGAATATCCGTTGTTTTCACAGAGCCATGTATAATGGGATTGGCCTGACGACTCCGCGGGGCAGCGGCACCAATGGCTACGTGCAGCGAAACCTGTCGAGCCTGCGGGTCAAACGTCCACGCGATGAGCGTGGCGGCGAACGGGATGAAAAGGACCGGGAGAGGCTGGAGAGTCAGCTCAACAGGCAGCCCAACGCCGACATCCTGGAGCACCAACGCAAGAGGCAGCTGGAGGTCAAGTGTGCCGAGCTGCAGGACATGATGGAGGAGCAAGGGTAAACATTTATGATGTTTTATGTCAGAGATGTGAGCATTTACTGCTTTTCTTTACATTATAGCAAATGGAAGGTAAAGACAACAACCAATTTCATATTCAGTGATTTCTTTATTTTTAGTAAAAAGGCAATTCTGTGGTTAAAAATGATAAACACAAGCAGTGTGTCCTCTTCTTCTGTGACATCCTTTTCTGTGTTTGGACACTTAGATATTCTGCTGAGGAGATTGAGGAGAAGGTGAACAGTTTTCGTTTGATGCTGCAGGAGCAACAGGAGCCGCCTCCCTCTGCTGCTCAGAAACCAGCGTAAGAACAACACAAAAAGCAGTTTCTGGATTTATGTGGCCAACATTAAAACAATCAGGGGACAATCCTTCTCACTGGACTTTAACCTCTTGATCTTGAAACAAAGTTTGGATCATCCAGCTTCACATACTGGCAGCTATGTGCTCATCATAGATGCAACAATAATCTTGTTAAATGACAGGTTCCACTGATTGTTTAAATTTGCTCATGATTGACAGATGCTTCATCCCATCACCTTTAAGGAATTCCTTCATTTTTCTGCCAGCGTTTAGTAAAACCTTTATTATGTGTAAGTGATTAAACGTATTAGTTGGTCATTCTCATCACTCTAGGTACTTTCATTTCATTTACCATCAGGAATCATTTAAATTTTTCTTGATGCTGTAAAAGGGAGCTCCGTGTCTGTCGTTCATCACGCACCATGTCGATGTTAAAAAACAGATTTTTGTTTCCTTTCAGTGTGACAGAAACACACGCCCTGGCTGCAGCCAACCAACAGAAGAATGATCGTCTTCGCGCTGCTTTTGGGATCTCCAGCGACTACGTGGACGGATCGTCCTTTCACGCCGACAGGAAGCAGAAGGAAAAAGAGAAGAGAGACCAGGAACGCCTGGAGAGGGAGAGGCTGCAGCAGCAGAAATATACGTAAGACGCTCTCAAAACAACAAGATATAAGCACAGAGTGAATCAAGCAGTTCTCAAGGGTTTTTACTTCTAAATTGGTCACTAAAGCTGTTGTCAAACTGTGAGAAGTCATGAAGTCGGCGCTCAGTCTCGTGGTGAAAATTGTCTCATTTTGTTCTCGGAGCAGCTTCTTGACACAAAGCTTGGACCGAACTGTTTCTCACAGAGGTCTGATGGAGCCATTTAGCTTCTGCTGCTCCTCTGAGAAGCAGCTGGAGGCTGTTAGAAAATACAGCCGTTTTTACAGCTGTTCCAGTAAAACAAGGACAGGAGGTGAAACACTGGCGGGAAGGAGGGGGGAGGAGCTTCCTGCGAGTTCTGATCCAAACGTTTCATGGACGATGAAAGGTGTATGTAAAAACGAATGTCTCTTAAGCACGGGACTGCAAACCGACTTCCTGACGTCTTGTGGAGTGTGGCGGATCCTTTACTTCAATCCGTATGCCTGCATCTTCTTAATCCTAATTTCTTTTTCCTGTCAGTTTGGTGGAAGATTCAGATGATTCAGATTCTCCTCCTAAAAAGCGCAGTCGAAAAAAGAAAAAGAAAAACAAAACCAGAGACAGGTGAGAGGATCAGCTTGGTGCGAATAACTAAGAACAGACTGTTCAGACATCGGTCTGAAATTGTCATTTTCTTTTAAATCAGTTCAGAGAGTTCCTCCCCATCTCCTCAAAGAGAAAAAAAGAAATCCAGAAAGAAGAAAAAGAAACGGTACTACTAATTTATTTTTTTTTCTGATTCCACGTTTCACCAGTTGATTTTTCATTGTTTATGATGCTTAATGTAAATATGTTTCAGTGACGTGTCAGAAGAGGAAGATGACAGGTTGGTGTGTTTTTGATGAAGACTTTTCTGTTGCAGTGTGAAAATAAACCCCAGAACTTGTGTTCAAGCTCTTTTGTAACTGTTTCGATGTCTTTAAGCTCCCCTGATGGGAAACAGAAGATTTCCAAGAAGAAAAGGAAACAAAGTGAAAGTTCTACTCCTCCAAAAACAAAGTCAAGTCGACGCCGAAGTGACTCCTTCAGTTCAGCTACCAGGTATAAAACCAACGAATCACAGGAAGGAAAATTAGAGCCGCCTTAAAAATTCTACACAGAACTGGAAGCAAACAGAATAACTTTCCCAGGGTGACCTGGCCAAGAGGTCAGCAGCACGTCACAAATCAATACTACTAATAATAACAATATGGAACAAAACCATGTTTTAACCACATAAGCTGTTTTATTTTGAGGTGCAAGGACATAGCATATTAATGATCCTAAGAGTGACAAAAACACAGTGGTTAAGAAAGCAGGAATGGAAGTAAAAACAAATGAACAACAGTAAAAATGAATCTATAAACACCATCTTGTGATCCCAGTAGCTAAAATTCAAACCTTCCAAATCTACCTAAGAACTGATGTTTTCTAACAGGTTTGTGTTCAGAAATAATCCTTTTGATTTTCTTTGAAACTGACAGATTTTTTTTCTTCTTCTATCTGCTGTAATGCTGGGAAATCCCTTCGTATAATGTTTGACATCATTGTGAAGTTTGGGGATTCCTGATGACTTCAGACCAATAAAAATCAACTTTTCTAACCGACACTCTCTTAAACAAAACTTGTTTGTTGTCAGATGATAAATCACTGCAGGTCGTTTTCAAGTCAATATTTATAAATTCCTGAATGTGACTCATTTTGCCAGCATGGGGCACGTTTGGGTTTATGAGATTTGGAAATCCTTGTTACCTCCTCGGTTTGACGAAAATACATTTCCTTTATCTTAACGGGGTTTAGTCGGCCATTTTTAACCTTTTTTCTGTGTAACAGCGACCAGTCTCCACCTCCACCGAGGTCGCATCAAAAGGACCAAACAGCAAGAATCACTGAGGGCAGAAAGGAGAAATCTCCTGACAGGAGGAGGCGCAGCCCGCAGCATCAGGGAGGGGAACGGGTGAGACAGATTCACTGCTGCACTAATAAATATGCAGTTCCTGAATGTTTACTGACACCGAACTCATGTTCCCGTCATGTAGAGGAGGCCCAATCAGGAGAGAGAAAAAGGGCGAGAGAGGGAGGCCGAGAAAACCAAGAGGAGGCATGACTCCTCATCCCCGTCTCCCACTCCACAGAAAACCATGGAGAAGGACAAAGGGAGGAGATCCAGGAGCAAACAGAGGGGGAGGGAGAAAGGGAAGCGCTCCAAGAGCAAAGAGGTGGAGAAAAGGAGGCGTTCCAGGAGTGTAGATGTGGAGAAAAGGAGGCGTTCCAGGAGCAAAGAGGCGGAGAAAAGGGGGCGTTCCAGCAGCGTAGAGAAGAGGGACAAAAGAAAGGAAAACGTACCTCACAGGACTAGGCAAGACACCACCTCCTCATCGTCCTCTCCTTCTCCTCCTCCTCCTCCTAAACAGGAAACTAGGAGGGAAAGAAACAAAAACGTTGAGCGTGAAAAAAAGGAAAGCAGAAAGACAAGACATGACTCCTCCTCTCCTTCACCTCCTCCTGAGAAAGAGAAGCCAACATCTCAGAGGAGTAGAGAGAAGGAGCAGCACTCGAACTCCGAAGCACCCAATGAAAGACACGATGGCAGAGACGCCACCAAGAGACAGGACAGAGAAGCACCTCCTCACCAGCAGAAAAGTGACAAGAGAGTAGGTGGACCTCTGTCCTGTGACTCCACGTCGTCTGTCCACATTGGACGGCAACAAGAGAGGGAGCATGACAAAAGACGAGAAACAGATGAGGAGAGACCTAAAGAGTATTTGGACAAACAAAGAGATCAAGGTGTTGGGAGAAGGGGAGATGTTGTCCACCCGTCTGCAGAAGGTAGAAGAGACGTGTCCAGACCTTTGGAGACATCCCGGAGCAAGAGGACTGAGAAGGTGACAAGTCCTGTAAAGGAGAAGAAGCATGAAGACGAGACAAAGCGGACAGCTGAAAGACAAGAGAGCAGCAGTGATAGCAGCAGCAGTGACAGCGATAGTGATAGCTCCTCATCTTCCTCTTCATCTTCCTCCTCCTCCTCCTCCTCATCCTCTGAAGATGAGGGCAAAGCTAAGAAAGCTGCATCAGCAGAGAGGGAGAGAAGCTCCATCATAAAGACGTCTGCGTCTACCATCGGAGCTGCTGTTGAGAGGTATTTAGCCAGTGGGAGGAAGGAAAGCTCTTCTTCTGAGGAAACCAGGCGGTCTCAGAAAGACTGGGACCCTGAGGAGAGGGAGCGGCTGTCCTGCAGAGCGCCCGCTGAAGAACAAACCCCCCAAACAAAAGGACAGGAGCGGTACAGTCCCACACAGGTGGACAGTCCCAGTCCTCTCTCCCCACCCAGCAGACCAGACACCAGAGGAGGCAGCAGGTACTCTGCTTCTGAGTCCACAGCTGGGGACGGACCCAGGAAGACTGTGAGGTCAAGCCCCTCAACTAGAACCTCCTGGTCTCCGCCTCGGAGAACTACCACGTCCCCAGCTCATCGCACACCCCCGAGGCAGTATCAGGAACCTCTACCACGATCTAGAAGAACTTCTCCTCCATCAGCCTGGACAGACCGGGACAGAAGCAGGGAGGTGTACAGAGAACGGCAGAGAGCTGTCAGGAGAAGCAGGTCCAGCAGTCCGAGGAGGCGCAACATGTCAAGGTCTAGAAGTCCAAAGAGGTGCAGTGGGTCTAGACCTAGAAGTCCGAGGAGGCGCAGTGGATCTAGACCTAGAAGTCCGAGGAGGCGCAGTGGATCTAGACCTAGAAGTCTGAGGAGGCGCAGTGGATCTAGACCTAGAAGTCTGAGGAGGCGCAGTGGATCTAGACCTAGAAGTCTGAGGAGGCGCAGTGGATCTAGACCTAGAAGTCTGAGGAGGCGCAGTGGATCTAGACCTAGAAGTCTGAGGAGGCGCAGTGGATCTAGACCTAGAAGTCTGAGGAGGCGCAGTGGATCTAGACCTAGAAGTCTGAGGAGGCGCAGTGGATCTAGACCTAGAAGTCTGAGGAGGCGCAGTGGATCTAGACCTAGAAGTCTGAGGAGGCGCAGTGGATCTAGACCTAGAAGTCTGAGGAGGCGCAGTGGATCTAGACCTAGAAGTCTGAGGAGGCGCAGTGGATCTAGACCTAGAAGTCTGAGGAGGCGCAGTGGATCTAGACCTAGAAGTCTGAGGAGGCGCAGTGGATCTAGACCTAGAAGTCTGAGGAGGCGCAGTGGATCTAGACCTAGAAGTCTGAGGAGGCGCAGTGGATCTAGACCTAGAAGTCTGAGGAGGCGCAGTGGATCTAGACCTAGAAGTCTGAGGAGGCGCAGTGGATCTAGACCTAGAAGTCTGAGGAGGCGCAGTGGATCTAGACCTAGAAGTCTGAGGAGGCGCAGTGGATCTAGACCTAGAAGTCTGAGGAGGCGCAGTGGATCTAGACCTAGAAGTCTGAGGAGGCGCAGTGGATCTAGACCTAGAAGTCTGAGGAGGCGCAGTGGATCTAGACCTAGAAGTCTGAGGAGGCGCAGTGGATCTAGACCTAGAAGTCTGAGGAGGCGCAGTGGATCTAGACCTAGAAGTCTGAGGAGGCGCAGTGGATCTAGACCTAGAAGTCTGAGGAGGCGCAGTGGATCTAGACCTAGAAGTCTGAGGAGGCGCAGTGGATCTAGACCTAGAAGTCTGAGGAGGCGCAGTGGATCTAGACCTAGAAGTCTGAGGAGGCGCAGTGGATCTAGACCTAGAAGTCTGAGGAGGCGCAGTGGATCTAGACCTAGAAGTCTGAGGAGGCGCAGTGGATCTAGACCTAGAAGTCTGAGGAGGCGCAGTGGATCTAGACCTAGAAGTCTGAGGAGGCGCAGTGGATCTAGACCTAGAAGTCTGAGGAGGCGCAGTGGATCTAGACCTAGAAGTCTGAGGAGGCGCAGTGGATCTAGACCTAGAAGTCTGAGGAGGCGCAGTGGATCTAGACCTAGAAGTCTGAGGAGGCGCAGTGGATCTAGACCTAGAAGTCTGAGGAGGCGCAGTGGATCTAGACCTAGAAGTCTGAGGAGGCGCAGTGGATCTAGACCTAGAAGTCTGAGGAGGCGCAGTGGATCTAGACCTAGAAGTCTGAGGAGGCGCAGTGGATCTAGACCTAGAAGTCTGAGGAGGCGCAGTGGATCTAGACCTAGAAGTCTGAGGAGGCGCAGTGGATCTAGACCTAGAAGTCTGAGGAGGCGCAGTGGATCTAGACCTAGAAGTCTGAGGAGGCGCAGTGGATCTAGACCTAGAAGTCTGAGGAGGCGCAGTGGATCTAGACCTAGAAGTCTGAGGAGGCGCAGTGGATCTAGACCTAGAAGTCTGAGGAGGCGCAGTGGATCTAGACCTAGAAGTCTGAGGAGGCGCAGTGGATCTAGACCTAGAAGTCTGAGGAGGCGCAGTGGATCTAGACCTAGAAGTCTGAGGAGGCGCAGTGGATCTAGACCTAGAAGTCTGAGGAGGCGCAGTGGATCTAGACCTAGAAGTCTGAGGAGGCGCAGTGGATCTAGACCTAGAAGTCTGAGGAGGCGCAGTGGATCTAGACCTAGAAGTCTGAGGAGGCGCAGTGGATCTAGACCTAGAAGTCTGAGGAGGCGCAGTGGATCTAGACCTAGAAGTCTGAGGAGGCGCAGTGGATCTAGACCTAGAAGTCTGAGGAGGCGCAGTGGATCTAGACCTAGAAGTCTGAGGAGGCGCAGTGGATCTAGACCTAGAAGTCTGAGGAGGCGCAGTGGATCTAGACCTAGAAGTCTGAGGAGGCGCAGTGGATCTAGACCTAGAAGTCTGAGGAGGCGCAGTGGATCTAGACCTAGAAGTCTGAGGAGGCGCAGTGGATCTAGACCTAGAAGTCTGAGGAGGCGCAGTGGATCTAGACCTAGAAGTCTGAGGAGGCGCAGTGGATCTAGACCTAGAAGTCTGAGGAGGCGCAGTGGATCTAGACCTAGAAGTCTGAGGAGGCGCAGTGGATCTAGACCTAGAAGTCTGAGGAGGCGCAGTGGATCTAGACCTAGAAGTCTGAGGAGGCGCAGTGGATCTAGACCTAGAAGTCTGAGGAGGCGCAGTGGATCTAGACCTAGAAGTCTGAGGAGGCGCAGTGGATCTAGACCTAGAAGTCTGAGGAGGCGCAGTGGATCTAGACCTAGAAGTCTGAGGAGGCGCAGTGGATCTAGACCTAGAAGTCTGAGGAGGCGCAGTGGATCTAGACCTAGAAGTCTGAGGAGGCGCAGTGGATCTAGACCTAGAAGTCCGAGGAGGCGCAGTGGATCTAGACCTAGAAGTCTGAGGAGCGGCAGATTTTGGTCCAGAAGCCCAAAAAGACGCAGCAGGTCCACATCCAGGGTCCTCAGACCACCAAGTCCCCACACCAGGTAATTAGTTTGGTTTGTGCTGAAAGTCGAGCTGAAGTTACTTGGATTAAAATGCAGCTTATTGAGCATAGAAGGAGTTTTCTGCTGCAGCGTTGCCACCTGCTGGTCATATTCTAGTTTAAACCACAGGACTAAACGTAAACCGGCTCGGACTCAGCGTTCTAACACTGATGTCTGTGGAAGCTGACAGTTCTGCTGCTGCAAAGACAAATTAAAGGAAAACTGGGGAGTCAAAGCACTCAGTCTTTAAATATTTGATATAAACAGAAACACTCTGAAGTTACCACTGATGGGATCAAATTATCCACCTGTAAAACACCCTCAGGTCCACCTTAGCTAAACTAAAAGGACAAAAGATGACGTGAACAACAGCGAGAACGTCAGTTTAAGGGAGAACACAGGAAGTAAACATGCAGCAGCATCAAGAAACTTAATCCTGAGAGCAAAGTATACTTCAACAAAGCTGGCTTTAATGTGAATCTGTGTAATCAGTGACATGTTGGTTAGGAAAAGCTTAAACTTTTTAAAATGTTTGTCTCCAGATCCCGTCTATCCCCGTCTCCACAGCGGCAGCGTGAGTGGCCCGGGGAGGCACAGAGACTGGGAGAGACCAAACGTGTTTCCCAGCCCCGCAGCTCCTCCTCATCCTCATCTTCCTCCAGCTCCTCCTCTTCATCCTCCCCCTCGCCGCCACAAGAGAGGAACGACTGTAAGGCGCCAGCAGAGAGAGACCTGAGGCCTGACCAACAGGAAGAGAAGCCAGAAAGGCCGTCTTTGTCTCAGGCTCCTTCCAGAGACTCCTCCCACATTCCAGCTTCAGGCCGGAAGGCTTCGCCGTTGGACTCGCGACGTTCCGATTCAGGCCGGAAGGCTTCGCCGTTGGACTCGCGACGTTCCG
>NC_051441.1:110017-122913 GCF_001649575.2 Kryptolebias marmoratus | reverse complement strand
TCAGGCAGGAAGGCTTCGCCGTTGGACTCGCGACGTTCCGATTCAGGCAGGAAGGCTTCGCCGTTGGACTCGCGGCGTTCCAATTCAGGCACGAGAGCCTCAGCGTCAGATTCACAACGTTCCGACTCAGGCAGGAGAGTGTCACCGTCAGATCCACGGCGCTCCAATGGGGCGTCTGTAAGGTCTCCAGCCGGCAGCCAATCAGAAACCAGACAGTCGTCACATGGTCTGAGCAGGAAGCAGCCGTCACCAGCAACCCAGCAGCGGCCCGAGGAAACTGTCAGTAAAGACAGAGCTGTTAACGGGAAGGAAAAAGCCAACAAGAGCAGCAGCTCCAGCTCCTCCTCTTCGTCCTCCTCATCAGCCTCCTCGTCTTCATCTTCCTCCTCCTCCTCCTCTTCGTCGTCCTCCTCCTCCTCAGACAGCTCTGACTCTGAAGCAGAGCAGGAAAAGGGGTAAGTTGGAGACTGGAAAACCTGTAGGAGTGAAAACAAGCAGCTTCTTTTTTACTGAAACTCGTTTCCTTTCTAACAGGAAGTCGATGGAAAGCCGAAGCTCTGATTCCTCCTCATCTTCATCCAGTGATGAAGAAAACACAAAGAAAAAAAGGTAATGTTGTTCTGCAGTGACATTTATTCCATCCTTTATCTGCTGCTTGTTGTGGAGTCGGGTTGGAGGAGCAGCGGCTCTGCTCCGAGTCTCTCCAGGAGAACAGATTTATCTGGATCCCTGCAGAGAAAACCCAAACATGGTGACCGAAGACCGAGCAGTTCAGCTCCTTCATCACTACAGACGATAAAGAGAACAATACTGCATCCACCCTGAGATACTCCTCCTCCTGAGGCAGCTGGAGGTCACGGCACGATGACCCCTAACCCGACCTGTACAGGCAGGTGAACCCATTGAACTCATTCAGGCTGAACCCGACCCGGTCACCAGGCCTGCTTCCAGGGTGTCCTGGTGAGGGACACTGAGCTGTTGTCTTCTGTCCTCTCTTTGTCTGCCCTGTCTGCCCTGGGAGACCCTACCGAAGGACGCGCCCCGACAGCAGAGCTCCCAGGATCATTCAGGCACACAAACCCCTCCACGACGATGAGGTCGAGATTCACGGAGGAGAAAAATTCAAAACAAATATCCAATCATTTTCCAGACATGGTGACATAAATGTAATGTTCTGAGTTTTAAAGGCTGCTGTTTTCCCCGCAGCCCTGCCAGGCCTCTCCGGGTGCCGGCTGATTCTCTGAGGGATTCTCGTTCGCTCAGTTATTCTCCTCCGAGACACATCAGAGCCGCAGCGTCTTCGCCTCGTCCGAGGTCTGTACGAACTTTAAAGTGTTTCAGTACAGATTATATAGAACTTCCTACAAACCAAGCACATCCATGGAAAGCTGCTTGTTGTTGGTTAAAATCCTAATTAAAGGTATTAATTTAACTGGCATTGAAGCGATGTCAACACCGTCAGCCTGCTGCTTACAGACTTTCAGGAAAATAAGACTAATAATTTGTAAACTTATGTTGAATAATGACCCAAATTTAGTCCTGAAGAAAAAAACATTCAGGAACGTTTCATCAGTTTAAGAAGCAGAAAGGAGGAGAAACTGCTGCATTTAGTTTCTGGAACTTCATGGTCAGACTTCTGCAGTTTCACTTTCAGACGTGTAAAAAACAGGAAGTTAGGAAGAAAACGAGACACTTCCTTCAGATTATTAAAGGTGGAAATGTCAGATGGGTTTAAGACGCTGCAAACCACCAGATACTCAGTGTTTTCTAAAATGTTCATGTCAGAAAAGCGCTGCAGAAGGCAGATATAAATATTTCCTCTCTGAGTCCTGATGTTAGCATCTGTGAACCTGCAGATTCCAGAGGTTTCTCTTGTTTTCGGATCTGAACTGAAGGTTTTGTTTTTGTTCCTGCAGGAGCGGCAGCAGGCGGAAGAGATGAGCCGCAGCTCGACCGTGTTTTCTTTCTGCTGCTTGTTTGAACGGTAAAACGGTGTTCCTCCTGTAGATATCAGCATTTTGCTTCGTATCGTGTCGCAGATCTGTGATTTCCATGTAATGTGAGCTGAAACTGAAACAAGGTTGATTTTTGTTGAAAATGATTCGTCGTAAGAATAAAATTGTACATTTTATTTGGGCTTTGTTCTTCTGATTCCTGATGCTGTAAAAGGAGTTCAGCTTCATCAGCAGCTGATGGAGATAAAACAACAAAATGTTTGTTTTTTTTCTCCTGTAACATGAAAATGAATCCATAAAACCACAAATTCACAGAATAAAATGTTCTTTGGGGAATTAAAAGACCGTAATAAAGTTATAAACAGATAATTCTTTTAAATCTTAGACCTTAAAATCTAAATAAGATTTAATTCAGAAACATCTCCTTTTTAAAACTCCTGAACGTTCCTCCAGGCTGCGAGCGGCGCTTCAGTTCCTGACAGGAACAGGTGGAGACGTTGCTCAACTTTAACCGTTAAACTGTCTGGATCCAGCTGCTGCAGCGGTGTAACTGTCAGGATCCAGCTGCTGCAGCGGTGAAACTGTCAGGATCCAGCTGCTGCAGCGGTGAAACTGTCCGGATCCAGCTGCTGCAGCGGTGAAACTGTCCGGATCCAGCTGCTGCAGCGGTGAAACTGTCAGGATCCAGCTGCTGCAGCGGTGAAACTGTCAGCGTTTGGGTTCGGGGTTTCCTCAACTTTTCCTGAATAAAGCACAAATGTTCCGCTGCTGGGTTCTGCTTCAGTTCTCTTCTGTGGCTCAGAGGTTTTACAGCGTTTCCCTCGTGTGTCCTGTTGTTGAGGATCTGGACAGGGTCTTTGTCACCTTCAGTCTCCAGACGTGAGGATGTTCTAACTGGACTTTGATCAGTGAGGACACCTGAAAGACACCACAGAACAGAAGAAGAACAACAAACGTCCTCCTCCCTGATGCTGCTGCAGAATCTCACAGAACATCCAGGTCCGTTTCTACCCATCAGGACTCTAAGACAGAGCCTGGTCCACCCCGAGGACAGAGCCTGGTCCACCCCGAGGACAGAGCCTGGTCCACCCCAAGGACAGAGCGTGGTCCACCCCGAGGACAGAGAGCCTGGTCCAACCAAAGACAGGGTTTAAAGAATAAAGGCAGCAGTTCACAGTGATCCGTCACAACACCGGAACATGTGGTGTTTAGGAATGAACAGCGTTCCACTGGATCAGAAGATGGACCTGTGGACCTGGGGTTCCTCATCCTGGTCCTGTAGGGGTTCCTTGTTTCTCTGCTCTTCAGCAGACCGGTAATCACTCGCTCCAATCAGGTGAGTCAAAGCAGAGAAACAACTAAAACCTTCAGGATGGTGTTCCTCAAGGACCAGGGTTAGGAACCACTGCTTTGGGTTACAACAGCGATACAGTTGATTTAAATTAGGTCCTTGTCTTCAGTTTCTTGAAATGAAGACATTGTTGAGAACAATAAAACCGTTTATTCTCACTGAGTCACAGGCTGAAATATACAAAAGCTTCCCACAGTAAATCAAAAGAGTCACTATTCACTTCTACTTGACTGAATCTATGTGTAGTCATTCAGATCCGCTTTCTGCGCGCTCCCAACACGGGACATGAAGAGGTGAATGAGGAAAATGACATTGGTGCAACACCTGCAAACCCCTCCCACCCGGCAGCCTCCACCTTCAGCCGGGCTGTAAATGGAGCGCAAACCCCGCCCACACGATCTGTAGCCATAGCTCAAACCCCGCCCGCCCGGCAGCCGCCCCGTCAGCCGGACTGTAAATGGAGCGCAAACCCCGCCCACACGATCTGTAGCCGTAGCTTAAACCCCGCCCGGCAGCCGCCCCGTCAGCCGGGCTGCAGATGGAGCGCAGCCGCCAGGCAGGTGTGGCCGACGCGGTGTGGAGCCTCTCTGACCGGAGAGAGCGCTGATCCTGCGGGCTATAAATCCGAGACTACCGCGGGCCTGGAGCCATGACCCTCCGTCCGAACTCCGAGTCCACGACCTAACCGAAGTAAGTCTGGTATTTTACTGTAGCTGGTCCGGACTTTGGGTTCGGGTGGGAAGTTTCCCGACGGGCAGGTTCTGGGCCGACACGCCGTCCGGATCCAGACTGGATCAGTTCTGGACGAGCGGAGCCCGAACTGAACCGAACTGACATTAGCGTGTCTCAGAGACCGTGTCTGAGGACACTTTGGAAGTTTAGCACCGCTCAGCCGCCGGTTTGGAGTTCTGTAATAAACTTAACTAAAACTGTTTTAGACGTGAAACAATCTTTATACAGGAGCCGAAGGAAGAACCTGACTGAAACGGGTTCAAAACATTTCAGAGATTGAATAATAAATACTTCTGGAATAATGGAACACGTCAGTTTGTGCAGTTTAACTGAAACCCACGGACAGAAACATTAAATCCGTTTTCTTCAAGGATCGCGGCTGAAACTCGTACTGAAATTAGATTATTTGAAGGAAATAAATTCATTTTGAGAAACTTGATGTGAGCCGAATGAAAGATATTTAGTGTATGAATTGACAAAGCTTTGATTTTTATTGTTCAAAGCCTAAACCTCTTGTGTCATGTGAAGTTTGAGTGAATCGTCAGTTTTTTGGCAGTGATTCGTCGGGGATCAGCTCAGTCCGGCCTGGACTCGCTCCGACTTCTACTGGAACCCATCTGGCAGTTAAAGCCAAGTCACTGGAAGAATTTAAAAAGTAAACAGAGTTAACTTTAGTAGATGAATTAAAAAAGTAAACTTGTGGTTTAGGATGGGCTCGAACCTGCGGCCTCAGGACCGAGAGGCCACCGCTGGACCACCGGGCTGAAAGTACAGCTGTGCTCCAGATGTTCCACACCTGTAGGAGAGGGCCCACAGATGGATCAGAATGTGTTGAAGGAAGTTCCTTCTTTATGTAAAAGCTTTAATCCAGTGAAATGATTTTGTTTGTCTGACTGAGGAGTAAAAGCAGGAAGAGGAAGTTCTGTTTAGTGACTCAGATGTTGTTTGAGGAGGTCACATTTATCTGACTCACCTTCATCTCTCTTCTCCCCTCCCTGTCTTTCTTTAGCACCTTTTGCATCCTTGGCTAAAAGAAGCGAGTCCTGTTGGTGTCAACGACCCGGGAACGTTCCACACAGCCTCCAGAGAAGGGAAGTGAAATAACGGGACCGACCAGAGAAACAGCAAGAATAAAGTTTACCTCCCGTGTTCCTGACGGCGTGGATTCCTGACACCACCTCTGTGTGTGGGGCTGAAGATGGAGCCTTCAGTGTAGCCTTCATCACCGGAGTTTCTGTGGGTCTGGAAATCCCCTGCAGGAGGGTGGAACTGGAACTAAGGTGGAACCATGCCGCTCGCTGTGGTTCTCCAGCCTGAATCATAACGGCTGAGCTGTCCGGAAACGCCTCGTGTTCCTCTCGGAGCCGCAGCTTCACCTTCACGCCGGACTGATGATGTGAAACTGATTCAACTGAAAGTGTCCTGTTCTGTCAGGAGAACAGTGTTCTGTCAGGAGAACTGCTTTAAACCGGAACCTGTCCTCAGAACATCCCCTCCTCCTGTTAGCTCCTGTTCTGTCAGGAGAACCGTGTTCTGTCAGGAGAACTGTTGTAAACCGGAACCTGTCCTCAGAACATCCCCTCCTCCTGTCAGGAGAACCGTGTTCTGTGGAGAACCGTGTTCTGTGGAGAACTGCTTTAAACCGGAACCTGTCCTCAGAACATCCCCTCCTCCTGTCAGGAGAACCGTGTTCTGTGGAGAACCGGGTTCTGTGGAGAACTGCTTTAAACCGGAACCTGTCCTCAGAACATCCCCTCCTCCTGTCAGGAGAACCGTGTTCTGTGGAGAACCGTGTTCTGTGGAGAACTGCTTTAAACCGGAACCTGTCCTCAGAACATCCCCTCCTCCTGTCAGGAGAACCGTGTTCTGTGGAGAACCGGGTTCTGTGGAGAACTGCTTTAAACCGGAACCTGTCCTCAGAACATCCCCTCCTCCTGTCAGGAGAACCGTGTTCTGTGGAGAACCGTGTTCTGTGGAGAACTGCTTTAAACCGGAACCTGTCCTCAGAACATCCCCTCCTCCTGTCAGGAGAACCGTGTTCTGTGGAGAACCGGGTTCTGTGGAGAACTGCTTTAAACCGGAACCTGTCCTCAGAACATCCCCTCCTCCTGTCAGGAGAACCGTGTTCTGTGGAGAACCGTGTTCTGTGGAGAACTGCTTTAAACCGGAACCTGTCCTCAGAACATCCCCTCCTCCTGTCAGGAGAACCGTGTTCTGTGGAGAACCGGGTTCTGTGGAGAACTGCTTTAAACCGGAACCTGTCCTCAGAACATCCCCTCCTCCTGTCAGGAGAACCGTGTTCTGTGGAGAACCGTGTTCTGTGGAGAACTGCTTTAAACCGGAACCTGTCCTCAGAACATCCCCTCCTCCTGTCAGGAGAACCGTGTTCTGTGGAGAACCGGGTTCTGTGGAGAACTGCTTTAAACCGGAACCTGTCCTCAGAACATCCCCTCCTCCTGTCAGGAGAACCGTGTTCTGTGGAGAACCGTGTTCTGTGGAGAACTGCTTTAAACCGGAACCTGTCCTCAGAACATCCCCTCCTCCTGTCAGGAGAACCGTGTTCTGTGGAGAACCGGGTTCTGTGGAGAACTGCTTTAAACCGGAACCTGTCCTCAGAACATCCCCTCCTCCTGTCAGGAGAACCGTGTTCTGTGGAGAACCGTGTTCTGTGGAGAACTGCTTTAAACCGGAACCTGTCCTCAGAACATCCCCTCCTCCTGTCAGGAGAACCGTGTTCTGTGGAGAACCGTGTTCTGTGGAGAACTGCTTTAAACCGGAACCTGTCCTCAGAACATCCCCTCCTCCTGTCAGGAGAACCGTGTTCTGTGGAGAACCCGTCCTGTTGGGGGCGTCACTGAGCGGTCAGCCCGATGGCAGGAAAGGACTACCACCACCTCTTCAAGCTGCTCATCATCGGAGACTCCAGTTAGTACTTTTATCTGCTTTAAAGTTCCCTGCTGTTCCTCAGGTTCTAATGATCGGGTTCCGGGTGGTTTACCTTCATTTATTCTGGTTTCTCTCCTGCAGCAGACAGAGATTAAAAAGTTTATTAAAGCTGAGAGTTTTCTGTTAAACTGCCTTCGCTTTAATGTGGATTACGGGCGTTCTGGTACGCAGCGTGCACGTTCCTTACAGAACCAGGTAGAACCAGCTCAGCTCGGCCAGTTTCCTTCCAGAACACCTGGGACAGAAAAGACGCTGGAAGCCAGAAGTAAATAGAAACGTTTGGCTCGGTTCTGTCCTGTCGGACGGTTCCATCAGTCAGTCAGGAATGAAACGATGAGATCGGACCTCAGAACGCTCAGAACTTCGTCTGTTAGCAAAATGTTCAGGAAATGTTGGGGTGGGAAGGGATTAGAGTCTGGTGGATCCAGATCCTCCAGTTTCTGCAGAACTTTAGAGATTTGGGCTTCCAGTACAGTCCAACAGATGAGTGGCTGGGTTCTGGTTCGGTTCTGGCTCGGTTCTGGTTCGGTTCTGACTCGGTTCTGGCTCGTTGTTAATTAGTTTGTTTGACGTGAAGCACAAAGTCTCACATTTTACTGTTTTTTAAAAAAGGGTAAAAACTTTAAAACCCGTTTGCGGCGTCTCTCTCAGGTTTTTATGTCAAGCTTTTAGATTTTCTAAAGTTGTGGCTTTGTGTTCAGTAAAATGATTTAGTTTCACTTTTGTTCCCACTGCGTTTTAACTGGAAGTATCTGGATTGAAACCGGTTTCCTGTTTTCTGTTCCTCAGACGTGGGGAAAAGCAGCCTCCTGCTCCGCTTCGCAGACAGCTCCTTCTCCGGTGAGAAACCTCGTGTTCTGCTGCTTTCTTCGGTCTGCAGGTAAAAGCATTTTATCGTGTTCAGACATCTCGTCTCCAGGGCTGTCCCGACACGTCTGCGGCTCTCAGAGGTGGTGTAGAAATCCAGAGAATAACTGGAATGGCTTCTGAAACAGTCAACACAGGAACATTTGCTGTTGTGAAGATTTTCAGACTCATCACTGCGTGCAATGTCTCCACGACGCGTCATGTTTCTACAATAAAATCCCACTCTGCTTTACGCCAAAGTTTTTTAAAGCTCCGCCCCTTTTGGGGGAAACAACCCATCACTTTGATTGGGCGAAAGAAACTGTCTAGAAAACAGTCAGACACATTACATAAGGTCACTGAGCAACGATCAGCAGCATTAATTTAAATATGGACTGAAGTTCATCAGATTGGACCAACAGCGTCACCCAGTGGCCTGATGTGTCACATACAGGCATGAATCTGTGATAAATGCACTGTTCGTCTATAAGCTTACTTATAGACCAGCTAACAAACCAACCAGCTAACCAACCAGCTAACAAACAAACAGCCAACCAACCAACCAGCTAACAAACCAGCTAACCAAGCAGCCAACCAACCAAGAATTCACCTGCTTATCAAAGGGTTCCTGAGGCTGCAGGTTCGAGCCCAGGTTGTGTGAGTTTGCTCGCTGTGGCGACCCTGAAGAAGGGAGCGGCTGAAAGACACCCTGACTCCACCCCTAACCCTTCTTTACCAAACTTCTGCTGCTTCCAGTCTTTTCTTTTCTTTTTCAGTGCGTTTGTGTTTTCTTCTTTCTGTGGCGGTGCAGGCAGCTACATCACCACCATCGGAGTGGACTTTAAGATCCGGACGGTGGACATCCAGGGGGAGCGGGTCAAGCTGCAGATCTGGGACACGGCGGGCCAGGAGAGGTTTCGAACCATCACCTCCACGTAACGAAGGCGTTTTCTCAGTTTGTCTGACAGGACGTGCAGTGAAGCTGCAGCTGGCTCAGTCTCGGTGGCTTTGTCCTGACAGGTACTACAGGAACACGCACGGGGTCATCATCGTCTACGACGTGACAAATCCAGAGTCGTTTGTGAACGTGAAGAGGTGGTTAAATGAAATCTCTGAGAACTGTGACAGCGTCTGCAAGATCCTGGGTGGGTGAACCATTCCATCAGACTGCAGGCTCCCATCCAGCAGAACCAGTTCAATATGCTTTATTCTCTGATTCTCAGTGGGAAACAAAAACGACGACCCTACCAGGAAAAAGGTGGAGACCCAGGATGCCGTGCGTTTCGGGGAGTCGGTGGGCGTTCGTGTCTTTGAGACGAGCGCCAAAGAGAATACAAACGTAGAGGAGGTGAGGAATTTACCTTCTAACAGTTTTATTCAAATAGAATTACTGAGTGCAGTAATCCTTTTTACTCCTAAAACCAGTTATTCATGTTGGATGCTTTTAAAAATAATTCTTTGGTTTTAAAACACAGGCCACCAACAAACTAACTAAATGAACAAAAAATGTATTTTATCACTTATCAAGTCCGAATGACAGACCAAGGTCTTTGCTGAAGATCCTGGTGAGGTGGATCAGTGAGTCGATGTTCCAGCTTGATGTCATCCCTGTAGAGGAGCTGGCTGATGACTGCTCCACTTTGGAACCAGCATCCAGAGCCACTCTTTGCAACCATCTGGCTGAGGGGTTCAGGTCCATGCAGAGCAGGAGTGGGACAGAGCATCACCTTGGTTTATGCTGCAGGTGGCTTTGAATGGTCCTCTAGAGTTGTCCTCCACATTCCCACTGAGTTCTCAGTGAAGACTCTTAGTGTTGATGTTATACAGTTTAAAGCCCTCCAGCATCCATGTGGGGGGCATGGAGTCAGAGGCTTTCCTGTAGTCAGTCCAGGCACTGCACAGGTTGGTGGGTCTGGTCTTACAGTTCTGTGGACCAGCAGCTGGTGGTGCTTGGCTCCAGTTCCCTTCTGTGCCTCGCTCAGGTACTGACCCATGAACCTGTTCATCTTAGCTGCTATGATGCCTGACAGGAGCCAACATGTTGTACAGAGGCAGGTGATTGGCTGGTAGTTGGAAGGAAATGCTCCTTTCTGGGGGTCTTTCATGATCAGGACTGTCCAGCCCTGGATCAACCACTCAGGGTGGGTTCTTCCATCAGCAGCTGGTTCTGTTGTCCTGCTAGGTGTTCATGGAGAGCAGTCAGTTTCTTCAGACAGTAGATGTGGATCTTGTCAGGCCCTGGTTCAGTCCAGCTTTTCCTTCCTGAGACTCTGCAGCTGTTCTGGTTCCTGGTTCTTGCTCTGGGAGGTTGGTGTGTTCAGATCTTAGATCCTGGAGCCATGGAGTGTTATCATTGAGTGATGCCTCCTCCTCCAGCATGGCTCAGTCTCAGCTCTGGGTGGATCTACTCTCTTGTTATTCTCCTTCCATTGAGAGGAGAAAACCCTGTTTGTTCTCCTGACTTCTGCTTCTCTAGAACCTTCGGTTTGGACAAGCTGTGGTATTTCTGTGGTGGATCCTGTTTCAGTGCACCTTTCTGTTGCTCTGACAGCTGATTTCTCTGCATGTTGTCTTGATCTAAGCTTCCAGCCTCCTCCATGGGGGACGATGCTCTTATAGCTGAGGTGTGTACCAGCTTATTGGTCTCTGGGCTGGTGTCCGCAGGGTTCACAGCTTCCAGCAGACTTTCAGGAGGTTCTGGTGGTAAGTAGCATGAGGTTGTTTTTGTTTTTGTGTTCAGATGTTCATGGCGTTTACCCACATGGTTCTGCGGGCCAAGAAGCAGAGTCAAGACCGAGCCGAACGTGAACGGGAGCGGGAGAAGGACACTGTCAACATCAACGCCCAGAGAGATCGAGACCGCAGGAAGAGAGGGAAGAAATGTTGCTGAGACCTTTCAGATAACATGGAGGACACTGTTGGCCTCTGACTGCAAGGATTCAGTTTTTTCACTGTGTAACATGAGAGCTCGAACTCGGGGCTTCTCAGTCCTGGTCCCGGTCCCGGTCCTGGTCCTGGAGGAACTCCATCCTGCAGCTGTGACTCAGCTGATCTGAATGACTGAGTGAAGAACGGCTGCTGAGGAGCAGAGAAACATCTGAAACCTGCAGGATGGTGGTCCTCCAGGACCAGGACCAGGACCAGGACCAGGACCGGGCACCGCTGGACTAACCTGAGCTTTTACGGCCCTCGGCACCGAGGATTTAAAGGAACATGTTACTGAGAACACGTGAGATTACAGCCGTTTCATCCACAGTTGGGAACAGGTTCAACGCAGGAGGAAACGTCTCTGTCCGAAAATAAATCAGCTTTAACTGACAGATCGTTCACAGTTTATTCATTTATTCTGCCTGGAAGTTTTAACCTGATCCAACCTAAATGTTAAAGTTCCCGTTCAGATAATCAGACTAGAATCAAACACCAGCATGTTCCTTTAACTTCACCGTTTGAGACTAAACCCTGACTTCTGCCATATTTCAGAATAAATGACAGCGTTGGAAATGTCCTGTTGATGTGTAAACAAAGAGCAATAAATTGACTTTCAGTCTGAAACGACTGGAAACTTCAGAAATGAACTAAAATCCTCCCAGTGTTTCTTTTTGTGACATTTTCTGCCTTAAATGATCCTAAAATCCCTCCAGCTGCTGTAAGAAATGTAAATATTTCAGCTGAATGAAAGAGACGAGAAAGATTGGATCGGCTGGAAGGACGGGACACTTCATGTCCAGAACTCTCAGAACTCTTAATCATGTCCAGTTTAGCTTTCAACACAGTGGGTAACTTTTATAAAAATACTTTAACCAGCAGTTTCTGAAACCTGACGACTCTCAGGAAACATTGTAGCTCCAATAAGACCTTCTTGCATGAATAATAATAATTTATTTAAAAAGTCGAAAAGCTTTCAGTCAGAAGAAGCTTTTATTATAAATAAGATCATAAAACAAACGTAAAGTTATATTTTCTGTCCTCTGCTGACCACCCTAAAGCTGAACGTAGCAGAACAGAAGCTAAAAGCTAAAAGTAGCAGAAGACACTCGAGTCTGAAGCAGATCTCAAAGAGAAGAAAGTTTCTGAAAGAATCGAAGCGATCTCAGTTTTATTTATGTTTTATTGATACATTTTCAACAGATATGTTTTCTACAAATTCCAAAGTTGAGAAATATTTCAGTAACTCTACAATCTAATCTAGTTTTGTCCCACTTGTGTTTTTAGTCCCCGAACGCCTCAGAGCTCAGCAGCGGCTCCATTCCTGCTGCATTCAAGTCACTTTGGAAAATTGCGGAAAACTGAGAACTCTTTTCTCCTCGTGGACCTGAACCATTTCTTGTCCTGGCGGCTGGTTTCACAGCGAGTCTGAGAGACACAAATACAGGAAGGAGCTCAGTTTCCCGTTGGACCTGAACGCAGCGCGGCGTCAGTTTCCCGTTGGGCCTGAACGCAGCGCGGCGTCAGTTTCCCGTTGGGCCTGAACGCAGCGCGGCGTCAGTTTCCCGTTGGGCCTGAACGCAGCGTGGCGTCAGTTTCCCATGGAACCTGAACGCAGCGCGGCGTCCTCCATCAGTTGGACTTCGGGAGCCTGTAGACACCTGCAGACATCATCAGCTGATGCTCCCGGACTTTCTTCTGCAGGAAGGCCTCCAGCTCGTTGATGTCCATCTCCGTGACGACGGGTCCCGTGGCGACGAACATCCGCAGCATGGAGTGGATCCGGTCCAGAGTCATGCTGTCCAGGTTGGTGAGCATGGCCTGGATGTAGGCCCAGAAGAGCTGCGGGGACACCACATGGACAGAAGGGTTGTAGAAGCAGGACAGTGTGGCTGGAAATCTTACAAAAACTGATCCAGAGCTCCAGATCCAGAGCTCCTGATCCAAAGCTCTGGATCCAGAACTCCTGATCTGGAGCGTCAGATCCAGAGCTTCAGGACCGGAGCTCTTGATCAGGAGCTCCTGATCCAGAACCCCTGATCCGAAGCTCCGGATCCAGAGCTTTGGATCTGGAGCGTCAGACCCAGAGCTTCAGGACCGGAGCTCTTGATCCAGAACCCCTGATCTGGAGCTCCTGATCC
>NC_051441.1:99219-106925 GCF_001649575.2 Kryptolebias marmoratus | reverse complement strand
AGCTCCGGATCCAGAGCTCCTGATCTGGAGCGTCAGATCCAGAGCTCCAGATCCAGAGCTCCTGATCCAGAACCCCTGATCTGGAGGTCCTGATCCAGAACCCCTGATCTGGAGCTCTGGATCCAAAGCTCTGGATCCAGAACTCCTGATCTGGAGTGTCAGATCCAGAGCTTCAGGACCGGAGCTCTTGATCAGGAGCTCCTGATCCAGAACCCCTGATCCGAAGCTCCGGCTCCAGAGCTTCGGATCTGGAGCGTCAGATCCAGAGCTTCAGGACCGGAGCTCTTGATCCAGAGCTCCTGATCCAGAACCCCTGATCCGGAGCTCCGGATCCAGAGCTCCTGATCTGGAGCTTCAGATCCAGAGCTCCTGATCCGAAGCTCCGGATCCAGAACCCCTGATCCAGTCCTCATCTCTTCCCGTTTTCCCTGCAGCGATCCAGACTTCCTGTATTCTGGTCGGTCAGCGATCCAGACTCTCTGGTTTCAGCCACTTTTAGGGAAAGTTTGAAAGTTTAAAGAAGCCTGAATCTGTCATCATCATTTGACTGATGAAGAATTCGTAACAATATTTAATATCTGCTTCTGCAGATTTCCCTCCACAGTAAACTGGATGTTGAGTGTTTAGCTGAACGTTTCCTTCGATGTTCTGCAGCCAGCAGAAGGTCGAGGGAAACAACCGAGGGCGGAGGCGTGCGGACCTGCAGCTTCTCCTCCCTCTGCTCCGACTGGGTGGTGGTGTTGGAGTCTCTCTCCTCGTCGCTGTCGATCAGCATCACCCCCCGGTCCAGCTTCTCCCGGGACGAGCCCGTCTCCAGGACGCGGTAGCGCCCGCCGGCCTCCTCCCTCAGGACGCCGTGCTGCTGCCACAGAGCCAGCTTCCTGTGGACCAGCTCCTTCGGGGCGCCCAGCTTGGCACTCAGCTCCTCCAGAGTCCAGGAACCTGTCGGAGGACAGAGGGACGATGAGACGGACGCAGAGGCCTGAGTTAGGCAACAATAAAGTTGCTTCATTTATTTAACTGCAGGAGACCTGAAGAAGGAAGTTTGAGTCACCAGATTGTCCAACTTATGTTCATCCTTAAACAAAGACCTGATTTCTTTTAGGAGAACTGAAACCACCAACGATAAGAAGATGTGACTGCGCACATTTCTCTGAAGGAAACCGTCCCACTAACAGTGAAATTCAAAGTTTAACGAGTCCTACTTTTGTCCTGGAAGTGCAGGATGATGGCGGCGTGGATAGGCGACACGGACAGGTTGGTGAGGACTCTGTCCTCCAGCTCCACGTCCAGCGTGACGGAGCCCAGGTGGGGCTTCCAGCTCAGGGTCCTCATGGCCTGAAAGATTCAAACGTCCTAAATCTCCCAAAAACACACAGCAGCTGTTTCATGGATCAGCAGTTCTCCAGATGTTCTGAAGGTCTTTCAGCTCTCAGCTCCGGTTCTGGTTTCAGAATCCCACCAGCGCTTTCCTGTTTTTCACAGGTTCAGAACAAAGAGATGAAATCTGCTGAAGGACCTTCAGAGCGTCTGCAGAGCGAAGATCAGCACCTTCAGCTTCTCGTAGCGGTGAGTGTACGCCTCCATGGCCCCACAGACGACAGCAGGAAGCTCCAGCTTCTCCTCCTTCAGCGTCGGCCAGAACTCCGACGACAGGACGATGGCGGACAGAGCGAGCGGCGGCTGCTCGTCCTCGCTCAGCCTCGACTCCTCCTCCCGGATGTGACTGTTGATCCTGCGAGAGTCCGCCATGTCCTACACGACATGAATGCACCACGACATGTGAACACACCGAGTCGATTTACAAATCTCCTGAACCCAAATTTTATTCACGTCCTAAAGATGTTCCAGATGTTCTCCTCTGTAAACATCTGGACCTGAGGACAGCAGCTGCTGAATGTTGTTCATCAGTCCTGGATGGGAGCAGATGTTGCTCTAAAACCTGGACTAATGCACCCCCATACCATCAGAGAGGCAGGCTGACACATCTGTTCACATCTGGCCTGTTTTCTCTTTTCATTCAGGACCTTTATTCTGAAAGTGTTCCTGTGTTCTCAGACACTTCCTGTCAGCTGGTGAACATCTGCCCAGCTGAGGATTAACTGAATCAGTTCCTAAAAGCTCCTCCAGATGTTTTTACAGATGTGTTGCTGCCGTCAGAGTCTAAATTAATTATTTTTTTAAGGAAAGATACAACTTCCCAGTTTAAACATTTAACAGATTCACATGTTTACTAATAAAATCTGAGTTTAGAAGATTTGTAAGTTTTTCCTGACATCACCTTCAGCATGACCTCACAGAAATGCATGTGGGACTCTCCGAAGCGCAGCTTCAGCAGCTCCACGTTCCGGATCTCCCTGAAACACATCACAAGCATCAGCTCCAGCAGCAGCCGAAGACTCGCAGCTGAAGACCTGGCCCCGGACCCGGCCGGCGGCGCCTACTTGGCCGTGTTGTAGTTGAGCTGGTGCAGCAGCCTGTCGGCCAGCACGGCTCGGTACTCGTCGATGAAGATGTCTTTGCTGCCGTAGATGCTGACCAGCAGGCTGATGATGTCAGACGAGCGCCGCTTCGAGCCCGTTTTATCTGACAAACACACAAAAGACAAACAAAAAGTCAGCGGAATCCTGCCGACTTGGCTTCAGGACACGCGATGCGTTTACTGACCCGGCACGGCGTCCGTGGGGTCCGGAGTCCAGTCCTCGGGGTCGTTGCCTTCGTCGTCGCTGTCCTGCATCTCCAGCGTGACGGGGTCGCCGCGGGACAGCTCGGCGGCCAGCTCGGCACAGCCTTCGGCGTCTCCGGTGAGTCCGGCCACGATCTGCCGCACCGTGTCGTCCCGAGTCCTGAAAGGCAGCGTGACGGCTTCACCTCCTCTCACCTGAACACTGCGGCTTTGACCCGGGGACCCGGGGAACCGGACTCACCTGAGGTACCTTCTGATGGGCTGGCAGGCCACCTGCAGAACCACCATGGACGGGTCCAGTTCTCTGAGAGCTTTGATGGCTGAGATGTAAACCGTGAGGATGTCTGACGTGTGAACACCTGAAACAGACAAACATTAAACTGCTGCTCCGAGGAGAACCACGACGATTGTCCTCCTCCTGCCGAGGTTCTGGTGGAGAGACGGACCCGGGTGCAGCAGGCGGCTTTCGAAGGCAGACTTCAGCGACGTGAGGAGCTGCTGCCGCTGGCTGGTCCGCTCCAGGCAGAACTTCAGGTCCTCGATAGCAGCTTTGGATTCTGGGAAATCTGGGAGAAACAAACAAACAGAGTAAAACCTCCTTTACATGATCGCCCGCCGCCCTGATTTAAAGACAGGAATCATGGATGAACGTCTTAATCTGACTCAAGATGGCCGCCACAGCTACCTGGCCTTAGACGTCTGCAGAGCAGCTAAAATGTGGAGTGGTGGTAGCTGAGAGTCGTCCCCAACGAGGAACTGCAAAGAGCTAAAGAAATCTGGGCCTGTGCTTTCCTGGTTCTGGTTCTGGTCTCGGTCCCTGAAGTCTCACCTCTGATGATGCTGAAGAGTTCCTCGATCCTCATGTTGACGTAGATCCTGCAGAAGAAGTGGTGCATGTGGCACCTCCACTGCTTCATCACCGACTGTACAGGCTGGGTACCAGAACCGCCGGGACCGCCGGGACCACCGGGACCACCGGAACCACCGGAACCACCAGGACCACCGGAACCACCAAGACCACCGGGAGCCGCCAGGATCGGAGCGACTCCGCCCCCCTCGCTGGAGAACACTTTGCTGAGCCAGCCGAGGACCAGCTCCAACCACTGCTCCAACAGAACCAGGTTCAGAACCAGCAGGTGGAAAAGAGGCAGAGCTTCTGAGGAGCGTTCTTTACCTCCTGGAAGTCCAGCAGGAAGGAGCGCTCGTACTCGCCCCGGCAGTTCTGCTCCATCCGCTGCTCGATCAGCCTGTGGAGGATGGAGGTGATGGACTCGGAGCTGACCCACTCCAGGAGCTGCAGCTTCCATCTGCAAACACACAGACAGCTGCTGGACCGGAACCCACCAGAACCCACCGGGACCCACCTGACCCCACCTGACCTCACCAGAACCCACCAGAACCCACCGGAACATTGCAGTCATCCAGGTGGACACTCACAGAATCTGGCTGAGCTCCTGCAGCTGCTCCAGGGCCTCCTGACACCAGCACCGCAGCACCGGGACCCCACAGCCCGGGCAGGTCCCTCTGTCGGGTCCGTCCGGAACCTCGGCGCCGTCCTCGCCGCGCCCCTCCCGGCTCATGTAGACAGAAAAGGTCCGGCTGTAGAACTCCAGAACTCGCTCCTGCAGAACGGGGGGAGGGGAGAAGAGCAGGAGGGCCCTGATGGTGGTGAAGGCTCGGTCCAGGAGGGCCCTGGGGCCCGGACCGCTCAGACCGCCGCGGCCGTCGTCCTGCCACGCCCCCAGCCTCCCCAGACCGCCTGTGAGAGGAAGACGAGCCGTTACAAGGAGGAAGAGTGGAACAAGAACCAAACGACAAACTCTGAGAAGAACTGAGCAAATGTTCCGATCCAGAACTTTAAGACCTTCTGAACATCTGGAGAACCACCGATCTGAACATCTGGATGTCTCGGGGGAAACCACACAGGAATGTGGACTGGTTCTGAAGTTGTGAACAGTACTTGCTCAGTTCTACTTGCCCAGGAAAGGTTCCAGGCGGTCCAGCAGAGTCCTGAAAGCGGTGAGGAGAACCCAGGCCCGGTCTCTTTCCTCCAGCTCGTTCTCAGGCTGTTTCAATCCGGACCAGAACTCTGGAACCACCGAGGAGGACAGACGGGTCTGCAGAGTCTCCAGCAGCCAGACGCCGAGCATCCGGTCCAGACCATGACTGCCGAGCAGAACCAAGGAGTCCGAGAGGTTCTGATCTGACACCGAACATCCAGGAGACACCTACAGATGAACACAAGAACCAGCAGAACCTTCTCTGATCACAAACTACAGGACGTCAGCTTCAGGTGGAGAATGGAGCAAACATTTCAACAAATTGGCTTTTAATCTGAAATCACGTTTTTGTGGTTGATCTGAATAAACGTGTGAATTATTTTGAAAAGTCGATTTGTTTCGCTTTGACCACTCAAGATTTTAAAATCAAATAATAATTACAAACACGGTGAGATCAACAAATATCAGCCGAATCCAACAGCATGTTTCTGTTTCTCTGTTAAAAATGACATTTTTTAAATCTAATTAAAAATAACTCGGTATTTGCAGCAAAAAGCCTTAAATCTAACGGTTTTTGAATGGAGTTCGGCACGGCTCGTCTCCGGGGCTCAGACCACACTTACCAGAGCTGCGGTGGCGGATTCCCACGCTTTGGCGACCCGGTGATCCGGTTCGGGTCGGGATGTTTCCACCGGGTCCGATTCCATCAACATTTCCTCCATTTTAAGGCACTTTCTTCACAAACCCCGAACCAGCAACCAACATTTTACTGCAGCGCGTTGTTCCGGTATTTACACACGTAGTTTCAACTAATATACTAAAAACTATTGTTTAAAATAAGTAAGATCGTTGTATAATTATTGTACAATAAAACTTCACAAACCCTCACGTCTTAAAGCGGGGTTTTCTACTTCTTCTTCAGTAAATTTACATGATGAAAACCCGTGTTGAATGTTTAGTTCTGCCCTCTGGTGGACAATGTTGGACTACAACTGTCCAAGAAGAATTAAATTAGCGGTTTTCAGGGTATCGCAACGTCCGGTTACAGTTTTTCAAAGTAAAATATTCTAAAGTACCTGTATTTCGTACTCCTGCCGTTAGATGGAAATGTTTTTCGTACATATTTCAGTACTCAGTCTAAACTCAAACTCTGTCTTCTGTGTCCTCTGTCGTCCATGTCCTCTCTAACTGCATCCGTATATGTCCTCTTTGTCTCTAACATCCTTCTGTCCCTCCTCTGCACATGTCCAAAACATCTCAGCCTTTATCTCCCAGTCCTCCAACCTGTGCTGGACCTCTGAGAACCTCATTCCTAATCCTGCCCATCCTTGTCCCTCCCAAGGAGAACCTCAACATCTTCAGCTCTGACACTTCCTGTTCTGTCTCCTGTCTTTTTGTCAGTCCCGCTGTCTCCAAACCATACAAAACGTAGTTTTAAATTGTCAAATACAAACTACTGTGTTACAATCGAAAGTAAAATCATCTGTTTACTCCATGAATTACAAATATTGTTACTTAAAAACGTATGAGTAGTAAAAACCGCTGCAAATAAAAATAAAAAAATAAATAAAAACGTAAACGCGGTTAAGCTTTTTGTGTCCACTAGAGGGCGACACTCTTAAATATTTCAAAAACAGTCAAACCAGGTTACAACGAAAATACTCTTTTATATTAAATGTATATGTATTTGGGGATTTTTATTTTACTGAGTTCATGGTTTTAGTTTGAATTTTGTCATAGCGTGATTTTAAGCGGCATTTTCTTGGTTCGAAACCTTTATTTTGACGTTCTGGATTTTGATGCTACATCCGGTTAGCAGTAGCTAGCAGCAGCTAGCAGCAGAAGCATCATGATGGCGGCGGAGTACGAGTGAGTTTGTTGACAACATGTCAGAATTTTCTGCTGTAATTACTCATGACACGCTGCGGTTTGTACCCCGCACGTCCCGCACACCGAGACCCGCAATTCTCTGAGTAAAATGCGATGAAAGGTCGCAGGTGTGGGAGTTAGCTGACGGGAAGCTAACAGGCTAGGCTGTAAGACAGTAAACAAATGGAAAATCACAGTTTGTTGTTGTGTTGTTGTTGTTGTGGTTTGTGCTCAGTGTTCAGTCTGAGATCGAGGTGCTGCAGTCCATCTACCTGGATGACCTACAGGTGGACAGGGGGGAGGACGGGTGAGGAAATCTGCTCATTAAATCTTTGCATGAATGTGATTTATACAAAATAAGTAAAATACCTAAAACAGCACAAAACCTTCAAATGAGAATGACCAATTTATAGAAACATTCAAATTTATTTTATTTAAAGCCTTTTTTCACATTTCATTTGATTTAAGTCCATTAAAGCTGAAAATATTGTTTATAAAATGTATAAATCTGAAATATTTTTTACTTTTGTCCAGGAAATCTGTTCATTATCCACTGACGTTTGTTAATAAACTCAAATTAATTCACGTTTCTCTCATTTTCTTTCTTAATATTTCTTCTGTTAAGAAATACCATCATAAAGGACGAAAGTTTGATTTTCTTAGTTTTATTCAGGTTAAACATTTTGATTTCACACAAAGAAACTAAAGAATCAAACTGATATTCAGTAACAATTATTTGATTTTAACATGTTATAAATGAACAAAGTGCTGAAATAAAAACTATTTTTCAGTTAATCTGAGCTCCTGAAAGCTCCAGAATTCAGCGAATTTGTTGTTTTTCAAATCAGTTTGTGCTGTTAAACACAAACACACACCTGATCATCCAACAACACACACACACACACATCTGTAAGTACGTGTGTGTTTAATGAGCCGTGTTCTTGCAGGTCCTGGGACATCAGCCTGGTTCTGTACCCGTCCACCGCGGAGGACTCGGTGTCTCAGTTTGTCCGCCTCTCTCTGACTCTGAGCCTCGATCAGCAGGTTTGTTTCTTCCTCTATCGCACACCCTCACACACACCCACACACACCCACACACACTCACACACACTCACACACACTCACACACACTCACACACACTCACACACAC
>NC_051441.1:74859-86821 GCF_001649575.2 Kryptolebias marmoratus | reverse complement strand
TATTCAGCATTATTTGTTGTTTCTTTGGACAAGATGTACTAAAATGTCAATGTGTTGTTTTTAGGTAACGTTTGGCACCATCTTGACACCGAAGTAGGCAGGCAGACCAAAAGTGCCACAGCTGATGCAATCCAGGAGGTGCAGAGATATCTTGCAGAGGGCAATATTGCTAGATGTCAGGATCCAATGACATACTGGCAGAATCACAAGACAATTTATCCCAACCACTTCCAGTTGTCATTGCAATACCTTTGCACTCCAGCCTCATCTGTGCCATGTGAGAGGATGTTTTCCACAGCAGGAGAAGTTGTGTCAAAAAAGCGTAATAGACTGAATTTCAAAATGTTGGAAAAACTTATTTTTTTTAAATAAAAATGTGTGAAAACAAAATCCAGTCCACAAGCATCCTCATTCCGAACACATTCACTTAAATTTTCAGTTTATTGTACATGTTCACGTTATTTATTGACTGTATCTAAGAATATAAAATATTTTACATTTAACTTAAGATATGAAATAATACAATGTACAATAAAATACAATGACTTAAATCTTGTCATAAAATTCTAAGTCATCAAATTAGTCTGTCAACTACATTGCCTGTAGGGATTTTTAATGTCCAGCAGGTGTCAGTATTCAGTGACACAGTATCAATACAGTTTTGCTATGAGTCGAAACGATTCATGACGCCTCATTTACCCATCACTAGTTGCTACAGTTGGAAGCAAAGGCTGAAGTACAAAATGGAAAACTACAGGACTCTACTCAAGTTGCAAGGATGTCCAGAGTTGTCTGTGAACTCTCGTAAATCCAAAGCCAGTAATTCTGTTTCCCACTGCAAAAATAAAGAAGCAAAGACGAGCTGAAGCCAACTTTTATCCATCCTTTCCATTGGGAGAAACACAAAGTATGGAAAAAGAGAGAATTGAACTCTTGACAGCAATCAAAAGGAGGAACAATGACAGGGTCATTGCGGACAAAATGGCTCATACTTTTGCCCACAGGCGTCAGGAGGTGGTGAATGAAGAACCTGGCATAGAGGATTTCAAGGACAGATGGCCTGCTCTGTCCCAACAGAAAGAGGTAGTAATGCAGATTAAAATTGAATGTCGAGGGTTTTTACTTAGATTTGGGAATGATTGGTCAGTATTTAAGTCATTGTTAAACATACTAAATAAGTTTTATTTTGTTTCTCAGATTAATGCAGAGTTCCAGAGGCTTGTGGCTCTTCTCCTTTAGCAGACTTTCTTGGCCCAGTTGGATAGGCACTCAAGTCAGCTGATTAAAGTCATCCAAGCCAGAGGAGTAGCAACACGTGCAAAAATGGCTTGGATCATGAGAACTTTTGAGGTATGGATATCATCAATAGGAACACTGAGGGACATTTACTATTTTCCATTTAAAACAAAGAAGTTAAAGTCTCTAGTTACTTTCAGATTCTTTGTTTTAATTAATACTTGATACACTTTGTGCAAAACTGATGTCATTCAAAGAAAAGCAAGTTTGTCTGTCGTATGTATTTTTGGTGCATTTAGTTATTGACAAGTCCAGTGACAGGCGAAGGGTCAAAGCTGGGAGAGCAGAGAGCAGAATCCAAATCCAAATTGATACGAACCAAAGAGTGTTGTCCAGAGAGCAGAAACGAGGTCGAGAGCCAGGGATCAGAGTCACCAGTAGTAACAGGCAAGGAGCAGACAAGGGTCATGAGTTGAGGATCAGGCAAAAGGTCAGGAACAAGGAATCATGCATGAGCTGTGGAATAAAGCTGGACATCTACTTGGTGAACCATTCGATATACTGGCACAGCATGAAGTGTGGCATGAGTTTAAGTAGGGCCAGGAGCAGGTGAGCATGATCAGGCTGATTGCTGTGGCATGAGTGCAGTAGGCGTGGCAGGAACAGGGAGGGAACTGAACTAGACTCCGCTCGGAGGGGGAGTTGTTTTACGCAGCTTGAGTGAGATCCGTTTTGGGAAAAAATCAAAACGGAAACATTGTGTTTGGAAAAGGCGGATTGGCATAAACTGGTATGTGAATGGTTTGGATGGAAATGGAGGTAGGAAATGGGAAAGACGGAGAGGATGAAGGGTGGATGTTAGCAGGAAGAGCAAGAGGACGTGGAAAAAGCAAGAAAGATGAAGGGAAAGGGTTTGGTGATAGCCAAGGTAGCAAACGGGAATTGGAAGGTAGTAGTTCGGATGAAGAAAGGATAGTCAGGAGAAAAGTTACGAAGGAGGAGTTTAAAGTAATAATAAAACTGAAAAATGAAGGACAGGGTGCAGTAAGCCCTATTGAGGTATCTAAAGAAGTTAAAAAGAAAATAGGTGATGTAGAAATGGTAAAGATCTTGAGAGATGGAAATTTGTTGGTAGTCTGTAAAGATTTGGAACAAAAAAACAAGGCTTTAAAGGTGGAAAATATTTGCAGGAGAAATGTGTGGGAGAATAAAGTAATGGGAGAAAATAAAAAAAATAGAGGGGTGATTTATGGAATCCCTATTGATGAGGATCTGGATAAAATAAAGAAAAATGTGGTAGGAGTGAAAGTAAGCAAACTGGAAAGACTACTTAGAATAGTGGAGGGAAGAAGAGAGAAAAGTTTGTCAATACTCATTGAATTTGAAGAACATGAGTTGCCAAAAAATATCAAAATAGGATACATGAGTTATCAGGTCAGGCCTTATATTCCTCCACCACTTCGGTGCTTTAAATGCCAAAGATATGGTCATATAGCAGCAGTGTGCAAAGGAAAGCAGAGATGCCCAAAGTGTGGGGAAGATCATAGATTTGAGGAATGCAAAGAAGAAACACAAGAGAAGTGTTGTAATTGTGGGGGAAATCATAGAGTAACATATGGAGGGTGTGAGGTAAGGAAGAGAGCAAAAGAAATCACACAGATTAAAACTACTAAGAACATAAGCTATGCAGAAGCAGTTAAAAATGTGAAGGAACAAAACAAAGAGAGGGAACAAACAACGAGTCAAAATATACAGCAAAGTAAGGTGCAGGTAGATGAAAATGAAACATTATCAATAGAAAAATTAATACTATTTGTAGCTTATGTAATCAACTGCACTGATCAAGCAAAGCATAAAACGGAAAAAATTAAGATCATAGTGAGAGGAGCTGAAAAGTTCTTGGGCTTTAAAGAAGGGTCATGGGAGAATATAAAGAAAAAACTGGAGGTAGATGGAAGACTGGGAGTGACAGGTGAAAATATTTCATGATATTACTACATTGGAATGCTAGGAGTTTAGTTGCAAATGGACAAGAATTGAAAGGATATATTGAAGAGATTGCAGAAAAACCAGAAATCATATGTATTCAGGAGACATGGTTAAAGACAAGATTAGAGTTTGTGATAAAGGGATATGTTAGTGTAAGAAGGGATCGTCAAGAGGGGAATGGAGGAGGGTGTGGAATATTTATTAAACAAGACATACAATATAAGCTATTAGGAAAAGGGGAGAAATTAGAATATATAGTAATTGAAGTGTGGGAGGAACAGGAAAAATTCAGAATAATAAATTTTTATAATTCCTGTAAGACATTATTGGTTGAAGAAATGGGGGAGATAATTGAATATTTGGAGGGGAAAGTGATTTGGTGTGGCGATTTTAATGCAAATAGTACAGTGTGGGGTAAAAGTAATGATAAAAATGGGCAAGTTTTAGAAGAAGTAATGGAAATGAAGAATTTAGTTTGTATTAATGATGGAAGGGGGACAAGGATCAACATAAGGACAGGGATGGAATCAAATATTGATTTAACAATAGTTTCAAATATAATGGCGGGAATTTGTGAGTGGAATGTGGATAAAACAACGACAATAGGGAGTGATCATTATCCCATTATAGTAAGAATTGGATTAAAGTTAAATAGTAAAAATATAAAGGTGGGGGAAAGATATAATTTCAACAAAGCAGATTGGAATAAATTCAGATATGTGAGTCAAGTAAACCTAGAAAGAGTAAATATGGATGTGCATATAGATGAGTTAAATTCAATAATTTCAAAAATAATAATAGAAGCAGCAGATGTCTCTATTAAAAAAATTAGATATCTGAAGGATAAGAAAATTGTGCCATGGTGGACAAATGAATGTAAAGAAGCAATAAAGTTGAGAAATAAAGCATTTAAGGTACTAAAACAAAACCCAATCTATAAGAATTTAATTGAATATAAAAGTAAACAAGCTATAGCAAGGAGAACTGTAAAAAATGCAAAAAGAGAATATTGGAGAAACTTTTGTGGGACAATAGGGAGAGAAACAAAGATAGAGAAAGTTTGGAGAATGATTAAAAGAATGAATGGTAAAAAGAGGGAATTTGATTATCCTGTACTGAAAATAGAAGATACTGACATCATAAGAGATGAAGATAAAGTTGAAGTATTGGCTAAAACATTTAATAAAATTCATAGTTCAAATAATATTGATGTAGAAGGAAGAAAAGGAAGAGAAGATACAAAACTTAAATATAAAGAAATAATGAAGGAGGATGAAGAAGTAAATAATTTAATGAATGTGGAATTTACAAAAACAGAGTTAAATTATGTACTCAAGAAGATAAAAAATACAGCGCCAGGAAAAGATCAAATTTGGTATAAAATGATACAGCAACTCAATGGAAAATCTAAGGATATAATATTAAAATTGTATAATAAAATTTGGGAGGCAGGAAAATTACCAATGAAATGGAAAGAATCCATAATTATACCCATAGCTAAACCAGGAAAAGATAACTCAAAACCAGGAAATTATAGGCCAATAGCTCTAACGTCAAATCTATGTAAAATAATGGAAAAAATGATTAATAATAGAATAGTGCATTATTTAAATAAGGAAGGATATTTATCAAAATATCAAAGTGGGTTTCGAAAAGGAAGGAGTACAAGTGATCCAACAATATATCTAGAATATGAAATTAGAAAAGCACAAGTAAATAAAGAAAGTGTGGTGGCAGTGTTCTTTGATATTGAAAAAGCATATGATATGATGTGGGTAGAGGGATTGTTAATCAAATTATACAAAATGGGAATCAAGGGAAAGATATTTAATTGGATTAAAGATTTTTTGGCAAATAGGAAATTACAAGTTAGAATTGGTGAGGTTGTATCAGGAAAGTATGTAGTAGAGAATGGAACACCGCAAGGAAGTATTATAAGTCCTGTATTATTTTCAATAATGATAAATGATGTATTTAAAGATCTTGGACAGGACATGGGATGTTCACTTTTTGCGGATGATGGAGCCGTTTGGAAGAGGGGGAAGAATGTTGAATTTTGTGTAAAGAAATTACAGGAAGAAATTTATAAAATAGAAAAGTGGGCATTTCAATGGGGATTTAAATTTTCAGTTGAAAAGTCAAAGGTAATGTTATTTACCCAGAAAAAAACAAATAAAGAAATAAAATTAACATTATATAACCAAGAGTTGGAGCAGGTAAAATGTATAAAATTTTTAGGAGTATGGTTTGATGAAAAATTAATATGGAAGGAACACATACAAAAAATAGTGGATAAGTGTAAGAAAATCTTGAATATTATGAGATGCTTAGTAGGTAGTGATTGGGGAGCAGATAGGAAATCTCTAAAGCATATTTATGTAGGAATGATTAGAGCCAATATAGATTTTGGGTGTATAGTATATGGATCAGCTGCTAAAGCACATCTGCTTAAAATAGATAATATCCAACATCAGGCTTTGAGATTATGTACAGGTGCATTTAAAACAACACCAACAGCAGCATTAGAAGTTGAAATGGGAGAAATGCCATTAGACTTAAGAAGAACATATTTGGAAATTAGTTATTGGTTGAATCTTCAAGGAAATGGTTATGACCATCCAAATCTGGAGATATTAAGGCCATGTTGGGAAAAAGAAAAGAAAGAAATGAGGAGTTTTGGATGGATGATAGAAAAGAAACTGAAAGAGTTTAAGATGGATAAAATAGAAATTAGTCAATCAATAATAACATCAATCATTCCACCATGGGTACTACCAGAAGTAAAAGTAGATATGGAGTTAATGGAAAAGAGACAAGATATATGTAGTAGTATGGATAGTAATTCAGTACAAATACATTTAAATAATTATTATAAATATTTGCAAATTTATACGGATGCATCAAAAATAAATGAGAAAGTAGGAATAGCATATGTAGTTCCAGAATTCAACATTAAAATAGGAAAACGATTAACAGATAATTTGTCAGTATATACAGGAGAAATGATGGCGATATTATTAGCCTTACAATGGGTAGAGGAAATAAGACCAATTAAAACAATAATATGTTCGGATTCAAGCTCTGTATTATTGAGTCTAAAAAATAATCAAACAGATAGTAGAACAGATATATTAATGGAAATAATGCATACAGTTTTTAGAATTCAGAAGATGGGTTTGGTTGTGGTATTTGTGTGGGTACCAGCACATATAGGAGTGCTGGGAAATGAGATGGCAGACAGAATGGCAAAGAGGGAAATTAAGAATCCAATCAGTATCATAGTTAAAATAAGTAAGTCTGAAGGAAGGAGTATTGTTAAGGAAAAATTGATGAAAACATGGCAAAATAGGTGGGATAGGGGGAAAACAGGAAGATGGTTTCACGAAATTCAGAAGATGGTAGGAGAAAGAAGCCATGGACGAAGAAATAGGAAGGAAGAGAGAGTGATAACAAGATTGAGATTTGGGCATTCAGGACTTAACTTTTCACTTTTCAAAATTATAAAGCATAAAACTGGAAAATGTGAATATTGTGGAGAAGATGAAACAATAAAACATTGTATTTTGGAATGTAATAAGTATGAAAATGAGAGAAGGGCTATGAGGAGAGAATTTGAAAGAATAAAGGAAAAGTTTGATCTAATAGATATTCTGAGGAAGAATATGGGGAGTAAGCAGATACAGATAATTATGCAATTTTTAAAGAGAACTAAACTGTTTCAAAGAATATAATTATAATAAAAGTATAAATGTGAATATATACATAATAAAGGGGAGTAAGATATAAAGATGATTAAAGGAGATTATGGGTTTGAATAAATATAGATATTTGTGAGTATAAGGTAGGGAAAATGTCTAAGAAAATAGCATAATATAGGTGTAGGTTATTATTTAGTCCATGTTGAACCACACTCCATACTGGTAGGTGGCGGTAATGCTGCTAAAAGTTTGTTGCCAACCGCCATTAAAAACTAAAAAGAAGAAGAAGAAGAAGAAGAAGAAGCCATCCTCCGCCTTGAACTGCGCAGAGCCGCAGGCTGGCTTCAGTTCGAAATCTACCCGCAATGACTGGCGGGAACGCGTTTCATAAGACTTACTGTTTCAACAAGGACTCCGAGCCCGGAATGGACGTGGACATGGATTCGAGTCGAACCGAAAGCGAGCGGGGAGATCTGGACAGCAGTGTCCCAGCTCCGGGCTCCTCCAACGGCAGCGGCGGGGAGGACGACGAAGTGGAGGGCCTGGGCAGGCCGAGAGAAGCCGGGGGCTCGAGTAACCAGCTGACCCCCGATGGAGGCGCGGTGCACGTCGGCAGGGAGCAGGAGGTGTCGGTGGAAATCGGAGAAACGTATTTGTGTCAAAGAGCCGATAAAACATGGCGTGAGTAAAACCTCATTATTGTCTGTATATGTTTGTATTGCTCTGTTTTAGGAAAACCTAATATTATTAATAAAAACTGTAATAAATTTGCATTAATGCGACCAAAGCTTGAAATTACTTAAATTACATTATCTTGAAAGTTCACAATGTTTCTAGCGTTTTTTCATCTGTAAAATAAAAATAAGCAATTTATTTTTAAAGCACGATGATTAAGGATGTATTCTATATACTAATATTTCAACAACTGTGTCCAAAAACAAGTCTAAAGTGTAAATTTATGTAATCTCTCTACAAAACACCAGTGTTCGGCTGATATTGATCAAACTGAAATATTAAACTTGGTCCAAGCTGAGGGACAGTCCTGGTCAGTATTTATTGGACACAAGTTATAAACTGACCTTGGTTTTCAGGTGTAACATGTCAGATTATTTATAGAAAAATATGAATGACTTTTTAAAAAAATAAATAACATTTAAAGCAAACTCAACTTAAAAAACTATTCAGTTTAAAAGAACATCACAACCATTTATTTCTTTTCCAGTTTTTATTTTTTTAATTCCTAGAAAAACATTTTATTCTAGTCAGTCAAATCAGCTAAAATCAAAATGTACAGCTACTAACATTCAGCATGAAATAAGAGAACAGAAAATCAAATAATATTCAGGTAGACTGATACACGTCAGCTGAGGTCTTCACGGCTTCCAGCTCTTTAACGAGAAAAACGTTCCTCTGAGAATGTTTTTTTTTTAAGGCAGCACGATGTTTTCTGTCAGAAGAACAGTGATTCATACAGGGGACAGATATATTTGGTAAAAACACAAAGATTGTTTAACTTTCAGACACGGCGGAGGTGATTCAGTCCCGACTGAACGAGCAGGAGGGTCGCGAGGAGTTCTATGTTCACTACGTTGGATGTAAGTACTAAACTCCCCTCGCTCCACGTGTGCTCTCCTCACGCTGCTGCTGGCCTTCAGTGTTTGTGGTCTGCAGTCAACAGGCGGCTGGATGAATGGGTCGGTAAATCCCGCCTGGCTCTCACGAAGACGGTGAAGGATGCAGTAAGAAAGAGCACAGAGATCGGAGGTGTCGGTGATCTGGGTGACCAGCCTGAGAGGAAGATCACACGCAACCAGAAGAGAAAACATGATGAGATCAACCATGTGCAGAAGGTGGAGATGTTTGGTATTTTGTTGCTTTTATTTGTTGTTTTATTTATCTAACAGGGTTTGTGTTTTTATTGTAATTTTTCCAGACGTATGCAGAAATGGACCCAACAACAGCAGCACTGGAGAAGGAGCACGAGGCGGTGTGTGACGATCACTGCTTATTCTGATGCGTTTAGTGGTCAGATTCTGATGGGTCCATCTTCTTCTCCTCAGATCACCAAAGTCAAATACGTCGATAAGATCCAGATCGGAAACTTTGAGATCGATGCCTGGTACTTCTCCCCGTTCCCCGAAGACTACGGCAAACAGCCCAAGCTGTGGATCTGCGAGTACTGCCTTAAATACATGAAGTATGAGAAGACGTTCAGATATCACCTGGTGAGTCCGTCTTCTAATTAAGGTCAAAATGCACATCTCTGGCTCTCTCATTTGTTTGATTCAAACTTCTGCATTTTTATTTGAAACAGAAGCGGAGCAACAGCAAAGATAAAACACCTAAAATGTGGTGAAGATCAGTTTGCTGCTGATTTAAAACAATCTTAGAGATCTATTTGTATTAGTTGTGTTGTGTGAAACAGGCAGCGTCTTACCTGCAGTAAACATTGTTCCGAGCTCTTCCTGTCTCGAAAATGAAGAGGATTTGTGATGAATAAAGCCTGTCTTACCCTTTCCTCCTCAGTCTCACTGTCAGTGGAGGCAGCCTCCAGGAAAGGAGATTTACAGAAGGAGTAACATCTCTGTGTTTGAGGTGGACGGGCGAGACCACAAGGTGAGCTCACCTGCCCGGGGAAATATTCTGAAGGGTTTCCAGGAACATTCAGTCACCCT
Source organism: Kryptolebias marmoratus (assembly GCF_001649575.2). Lineage (NCBI taxonomy): Eukaryota > Metazoa > Chordata > Actinopteri > Cyprinodontiformes > Rivulidae > Kryptolebias > Kryptolebias marmoratus. Next base: position 77,223 of record NC_051441.1, on the reverse strand, counting down.
GCAACATTTCTTTTTGTCTGTGTGCAGATCTACTGTCAGAATCTTTGTCTACTAGCAAAACTTTTTTTAGACCATAAAACACTTTATTTTGACGTGGAGCCGTTCATCTTCTACATCCTCACTGAAGTCAACAAGCAGGGAGCGCACATCGTCGGCTACTTCTCCAAAGTAAGTGCTGCGTTTAGCCTGAGCCGACTGAAATACGAAGCTAAAACAAACGTAAAAATATCTGTAAATGATACAAAAACACACTCTGGTAACGTACTGCCCCTGTCCCTTTCAATAATAAAAGTAACTTATTTTTTTCAAGGATTTGTTCTATTTATTGACTTTTTTTGTTGTTTATGTACTAACTTATTTCTCCACAATGGTCAGCTTTTAGTTTTTAGTCATGTGTTTATCTGGCTGTTGGCGTTCACTTGTTGCCCTCGTCTCACTGTTGGAAAGCAGGAAGTTCTCAGTTTGAGCAACCAGCACCAACACGTTCTGTTCCCTAAATACTCTTCATTTATGACGCGTCTGCTGTGCCTACAGAAATAAGTGTGAGTCTTTGTTTTTCAGGAGAAGGAGTCTCCGGATGGGAATAATGTGGCGTGTATTCTCACGCTGCCACCTTACCAACGCCGAGGCTACGGGAAGTTCCTCATAGCTTTCAGTACGTTGGAGCGCCGAGCGGTGCAAACGGACCACTGACCTTTACAAGCCTGCAGTCACCTAATCCTGCAGCATGAAGAGATTTATTTTTATTTGATAAGAAAACTGCCATTCTCAGTGTCCAGCTTAGTTTTGGTCTATTTTCTGGGACACTTTTCAAACACTTCATTTCTTAACATGTTTTCTGAAACGTCTTTCAGTTTTGGACTAAAGAAAAGTTTGAACCATTTGAATCTCTTCCATCAAGGTGGATTAATCTGCAGAAGACTTGACATCCTGTATTTCACTGCTGGCTGCAGGTTACGAGCTGTCCAAGTTGGAGAACACGGTGGGTTCTCCAGAGAAGCCTCTGTCGGATCTGGGGAAGCTGAGCTACAGGAGCTACTGGTCCTGGGTCCTGCTGGAGATCCTGAGGGACTTCAGAGGAACGTTGTCCATCAAAGATCTCAGGTGAGCGCTCAGAGGACGGCTGCTGCACTGCAGAGACCTAAAGAGAAATCTGTAGCTTCTCGTAACTTCAGAGGTTCTTGGAGAAAGGAGCTCACCTCGGTTTTATTCCACAAACAGGAGTTCATGTCATTAAAGTGTTGCTGTCCCGTAATGTTTACCTCATGAATCTGAAACCACTGAGGAAAAGATTTCTTCCTTTTTCTTTACCTGCTTCTCCATCCGGGTGGCAGGGAGCTGCTGCGTCTCCGTCAGTGACTGAGAGGCACAGGCTGACTGATTACATGTTGGTTTAAAGTTTAAAGTCTGCTTCAGTTAGTCTGGGAGCTAACACAGCTAATGCAGCTAATGCAGCTAACACAGCTAATGTAGCTAACACAGCTAATGCAGCTAACGCAGCTAATGCATCTAACACAGCTAACGCAGCTAATGTAGCTAACACAGCTAATGTAGCTAACACAGCTAACGCAATCAAGACCACACAACATAAAATCACAAATATTCACAAAAATCCAAATTACCCCCAGCATGCGTCAAATGTGTTCATTAAAATTAAAAACAAATTTTGGTCAATATTTATCAAAAGCAGTTTTTTGTTTTGAAGTTTATTGTTAAATATTTTATAGAATTACTTATTGATTGATTTTTATTTCTTTTCCTTTGTACAAAAGAAAACTGAAAGCATGATCTCTTGTAGAAAGGCGTCAGGCTGATGTCCTTCTGATTATTTAAACTCTATTTAATGGTTTATAGAAGGTGGGCGATCATGTAAATAATAAATCTATGTTTAAGAAATGTTAAAACAGCCTCTGACTCCATCCTGTTCCATCAAATTAAACCGAATCATGAGAGAAATCTTCACCAGACTCACCTAAGCTCGTTGTGTTTTCACTGGTCCGGGTTCTGGTCTGGGTCCGGTTCTATAGCCAGATGACCAGCATCACACAGAGTGACATCATCAGCACGCTGCAGTCCCTCAATATGGTGAAGTACTGGAAGGGCCAACATGTGATCTGTGTGACGCCAAAACTGGTGGAGGAGCACCTGAAGAGCGCGCAGTACAAGAAGCCACCAATCACAGGTAGGTGCACCTGAACCTCACCTGAACCTCACCTGAACCTCACCTGACCTCACCTGAACCCCACCTGACCCCACCTGAACCCCACCTGAACCTCACCTGAAACCCACCTGAACTCACCTGAACCCCACCTGACCTCACCTGACCCCACCTGACCCCACCTGAACCCACCTGACCCCACCTGA
>NC_051441.1:64449-72551 GCF_001649575.2 Kryptolebias marmoratus | reverse complement strand
CAAAATAGTTATTTTTTCTTCTTATATAAACTGAATGTATGCAAAGTGACAACACTAATACATTCGTCGTAGCCTACGTTATGAAATATTTACATGAATCATTGATACAATTATGATAGAAACGATAGAAGAAAATATATCACGATAGACACTTTTCTATTGTCCCCACGATATGTATCGTTATATCGCCCAGCACTACTTCCTAGTGTTCTTTATTTCCGTCCTGTCTCCGTCTTGTCCTTGAGCAGCGTCTGCTTCCTGTCCCACGCTCTCTCTTCTCGTCCACAGTGGACACGATGTGTCTGAAGTGGGCGCCTCCAAAAAACAAACAAGCCAAGTTGTCTAAGAAGTGAGAAACGTCACATCTGTCACATCTGTCTGCTGATCTCCTAACAGAATGTATGTAGTTATTTTCTTATAATAAACCTGTATATATATCAAACCTGATTCTTCTTTGTTCACACAGAATAAAAGGTCTTAGCTTTTATTTCACTTATTAGTTCACAGTAAACATTCTTCATAAAAAACATTTAGTTAAATAAAGTCAGACTGAACCCAACTCTGATATTTATTCAGCAGCTGATTTCTTATTAATGAAGCTGCAGACAGGAAGTCAGAGTTCAAAGTTTAAACCTTCCTGCTCTTCCGTTCTAAACGAGGAAGTCAGAGTTTAAAATGGACAAAAACATTAACTGCTTTTCTTTAAGTGTATTTCTTCAATAAACGTATTCCAGAGTGTTTCTGCGTTACCTGGACAGGTAACAGGCTCCTAACCTCCAGCAGAGGGCGCTCCGATCTTCGCTGGGCTTCAGTTTGCATTTAAAGGATGTTCAGAGCTTTAAAATCTGACACATTAATCATATTTTATATGAAATGACCCCAAGTGTTCAGGAAGTCATCGGATCCTTCCTCTCTGTTTTTGCTAAACGAGCTGCCAGTCAGACGTAAAATACACGAAACATGGTGACATAAAGTCATTCTGAGAGTTTCTCAAACTTTTCAGCTTCTGTGGCTCAAACAGGTTTTTTTATCAAAGGCTGGAAAATGACAAACATCCAATAATAGATGCTTGTCTCAGAACGTTTCTTTTACTTTTACTACTTTTACATGTTGGAGAATTTAAAATGAGAATGGGAAGTTTAACTGTAACTGCGGAGGATGTGGAGATAAACATGATTCTACTTTCAGGTGGTTCTGTGACCGTACAGAACCCTGCAGGTCTGGTCAGAACCGCGACGGTGTCACCTGTTAGCTGCTGAGCTGCACCGTCGTCAGGTGTTCAGTTTGAAATCCATCATCAGTCCTGACAGCATCGTTAAACGAACTCTGAGCGAAGAACCGGTCTCTGAAGAACCGCAGAATAAATCTGGGAAGTCGTAAGAAAACGCTGAGTCATTCCAGAGGAAGGTAAAGGACGTCTCTGAGGCGAAACGGGTTCCTGGAAGGAACCGCTTTGTTCCACTCTTAGGTATTAAAAGACGCCAGAATCCAGAACAAAGATCCAGCGGGTCAGAACCTCGTGTTGTGCTTCCCGGGTCAAAGGCCCCGATCAGAGGGGACCGGGTCAGAGAGGACCAGGTCAGAGGGGACCGGGTCAGAGGGCCGGGTCAGAGAGGACCGGGTCAGAGGGGACCAGGTCAGAGAGGACCGGGTCAGAGGGGACCAGGTCAGAGGGGACCAGGTCAGAGGGGACCAGGTCAGAGGGGCCCGGATCAGAGGGGGCCAGGTCAGAGGCCCGGGTCAGAGAGGGCCGGGTCAGAGAGGCCCGGATCAGAGGACTGGGTCAGAGGACCGGGTCCAGGGGCCCGGGTCAGAGGGTGCCGGGTCTTGCTGAAATCTGATTGGTTCCTGAAGTCCACTCATTGGTTTTAATCATTTTCTACAATTACAGTCTATTCAGACAAAACTTTTTTTTATAATTTCTAGAATAATAATAAAGTTTCCGACGGGACCTAAACGCAGCATGGAGGTCCTGACAGAACCCAGCGGTCCATATCAGAACCCACATCTACGCTGTTTAGAACCACCTCAGCCGCCGATCCGACCTTTGGGCCATTTGTTGACTTTAAACAGGAGAAGATGAAAAAGCTGCAGACAGACCAGCCTCTCACTCAGGAAAAACTCAAATCCTCTGAAACACATCAGCTGATGCAGCGTTTACGTCCACAGACAGGAAATCAATAATAGGTGAAACTGGTTTGTGAGCCAGAACCGGTTTAGCGTTTACAGCAGACCTGCTGAGACTCAGGAGCGAGCCGAGGGGCGTGTCGTTGGGCGAGTCGTTGGGCAGGTGGCACAGCAGCAGAAAGGTGTGTTTAAATGAAGCAGGAAGGAGGAAAATCAAAGCTGAACAGATCAGCTGAAGGTCGCTTCCAGCCATGGCTTCCTGCAGGTTAATCTGTGTTCTGACCCTCCTGACGCTGCTGAGCCCAGGTAAGACTCTGCACACACCTGCTTCACCTTCAGGAAGGAAAACAGAAGCACTCCTTTATGTAGAAAGTTAATTATTACACAAACTGAACTACTTGTAAAACTCAAACTTATGATTAAAAATAAATCAAAACAATGGTCATAGAAGTATTTCCTCAGTTAAGATGATGAAGTTATTTAGTTTTTCGTGACTCTTAGGTTTTATTTTTCACATTTAAAGTGCTCAGACGGTGCTTCCGCCTGGATTTTACTCACCTCGTTATGTTCCTGCTTCCATTTGCCTACCAAGAACAGACAGGGAAGAATGAGCTCAGCTTTCAGCTGGATTCAGGGCTGAACATAAATCAGCTGTTTTAGAGCCAGGCTGAATATTTTGATAAATCTTCATCATCCTTGTTTCAGTCGTTCTGTGATGAAACGTTCCTGATCCTCAGCTGGGTTCTACAGGACATGGAGAACATACATTTCATCCTCAGCAGGTCCTAACATGAAACAGTGTGTCATTATTTATTTAGCAGGGGCTTCATCATAATACAAAAACTGGGTCCAGCTCCTGATCCAGCAGAACCACCTTCAGCAGCAGAACCTCTCAGTGGTTTCCTGTAGAAAGGCAGCATAAACACAGACCCTAAGCCTAATGAATGTAGGGAACTCTGACTGATCCTGAACCTGTGAGGTCCTGAACCTTTGAAGTCCTGAACCTCTGAAGTCCTGAACCTTTGAAGTCCTGAACCTCTAAAGTCCTGAACCTCTAAAGTCCTGAACCTTTGAAGTCCTGAACCTTTGAGGTCCTGAACCTTTGAAGTCCTGAACCTGTGAGGTCCTGAACCTCTGAGGTCTCGTGGAAGCAGCAAGGCTGGAACCAGTTTTCTTTCACTGCTTCTGTTTTTTCAGTTCAGTCCTGGTCAAATAAATAATAATAAGGTAATCTATCATGTGTTGTTTTATTTTGTAACACCTGTAATAAAACAGGTTTATTTTTAGAATGACAGTAAACGTCAGTGCTGAGGAATCTGCACGTCACGAGGATGTGATTAGATCAGTTCCCGTTAAATTGGATCAACTTCATTCCAGCTGAAGTCTGTCAGGACTTGAAGGACCTGAGAATAAAGCGTTTTAATGTAATGTCTTGAAAAAAGTTTTGAGTGTTGTCACTGAGGCGAAGCCGTGAAACCAGTTTGAAGAGACTGCGGTCTCTTAAAGCAGCAGGGCTTTCTGGAAGGAATGAAAATGCTCATATTGAAATAAATAACTCAAATCTTGAGAAGACAGCAGAATCAGAGCTTTAACATGAGATGTTTCTGCAGGTAAAGAAGTTTGAAGCCAAACTGTTTATCTGACAGTGATGTTCTTAGAATACAGATGGATTAAAGATTGAATGATGATGTTTTATATTTTAAGACTTTTATTTTATTTTTTCAGAGTCTGAGTCGCAGATCTCAGGTAAGGTTTTTATTAGTGAACGCACACTCCCTTCACTTTTGTCATGTTTATGGTTTAAATTTCACATTTTCTGTCAAAAAACTTCACAGGTCAAATCAAGCATAAACTAGTTTAGTTGGTCTCTGGATGAGTCAGCATGTTGTGGGAGTGTTTTTCCTCCATCTCTCCTCAGATTGTGGTCAACCTCCTCTGAACACCAGGATCGTTGGAGGCCAGGAGGCTCCTGCAGGCAGCTGGCCCTGGCAGGTCAGTCTGCAACAGTCAGCTCATTTCTGTGGAGGATCCCTGATCAACAACCTGTGGGTCCTGACTGCTGCTCACTGCGTCCCAAGGTGAGCAGCATCATTTAATCACCTATCTTTTCTCTAAATGTTGAAATAATGAGGGGTTGCGTAGCGACACACTTGGTTAGGATTGTTGCAGGTTCAAATTTCAGCTGTGGAGTTTACATGTTCTCCCAAAGCTTTCAGGGCCTCGTGTATGAGGTGTACGCACAAAAAGGTTATGTTCCACGCCCACATAGAGTTGTATTAAAACAAACGTGGGAGAGTGTTGTATAAATACACACAAACGTCTGACCTGCTGTGAGAAGATGGACGCCACACCAACCATCCAGTCAAGTACTGGAACCACTGAAATATGACTCCATTCTGTTTCTGAACTCAAGAGGAATCTGAACACGATGTTTTCTCATAAGTTGGAGCATTTATAGTTTATAGCCAAACGATGAAACTGAGCCACATTTACCTTCATACAACACAACACATTTATCCAACTGTGTGCAGAAACATTTGTGCACACAGTTGGACATGGAAGCTGTGGACTCTTCATACATGAGACCCCTGGTATTTATTTTTTCCCTACAGTCCAAAAACATGCATGGTAGGTTAATTAGCTATCATAAATGGATATCAGGTGGGAGTCTGTGGGGCCATCGATGTCAAACGAGAGAAACCAACTTTGAACAGAGCTGGAGGTCTTAGATTTCAGCTTTCTAAAACCTCCAATGGAGCATTAAGCCTGATCCTCAGTCAGTTTCACTCTACTCAACACCTTTATTCATGTGAGCCAGGAAAACAAAGCCCCTAATGACCCTCAGGGGGGAGGGGAGGCAGATTAATCTGCATGTGAGTTTAGCTACATAAACAAAGCATCTCATGCAGTTTAAAGCTTGGAACTCCACACTCCTCGGGCCTTAACTGAAAAAGCTCCCCAGATGGGAAGAGAAATGTCTTCAACTACAGAACAGAAGTCCAGTTGTTTCAGTTTTTTATAACTTTAAGGATTTAAATTTTCAGCCTATGGCTTTTTGGAAATTAATTGGCTGTTGAAAAAATAACATTTTATAACTTTGAAATTGTTTAATTGTATTATGTGTAACTCCAATCAATAGAAATTTTTTTAAAACTCACTGTTTCTTTTCATGATGGACTCAGTGGAAACCCAGCTGGGCTGACGGTGTTTCTGGGTCTTCAGAGTCTGCAGGGATCCAACCCAAATAAAGTTTCTCGTACAGTAGCACAGATCATTGTTCATCCAGACTACAACTCTGTAACCAGTAACAACGACATCGCCCTCCTGAAGCTGTCCTCATCAGTAAGTTTCACCTCCTACATCTCCCCCGTCTGCCTGGCAGCTTCAGACAGCAGCTTCTACAGCGGCGTTAACTCCTGGGTCACCGGCTGGGGCAACGTTGGAGAGGGAGGTGGGTTATTAAGTAAATGGTTTGAATTACAAAAAATGAAGCATATGAAAGAATGACACCTTTATGATCTTCTGGAAATGGTTTTGGTGTAAACACATTGGTTAAAAGAAAAAGAGTTTACTGTTCAGGTTGTTCTTCACCAGAGGAAGAGGGCTGTAACTTCAAATGGTTAAGATCAGGATTTATGTCTCCTCAGTGGGTCTTCCTTCTCCTCAAACCCTAATGGAGGTGGAGGTTCCAGTTGTGGGAAACAGACTGTGTTACTGTGACTACAGTAGTGAAGGTATCACCATCACCGACAACATGATCTGTGCCGGGTTAACTGAGGGAGGGAAGGACTCCTGTCAGGTGATCACCTCCACCTGTTTACAGCAGATTTCTATTTTCTGCAAAGATTCCTTCTAAACTAAATCTTTCTGATCTTAAAGGGAGATTCAGGAGGTCCGATGGTGAGTAAGCAGGGTGGTCGATGGATTCAGGCAGGAGTCGTGAGTTTTGGAGTCGGTTGTGCCCGGCCGAATATTCCAGGAGTCTATACCAGAGTGTCCCAGTACCAGAACTGGGTCAACAGCCAGATTACCAGCAACCAGCCGGGCTTCATCACCTTCACATCCACTGGGACCAACAGTGACCTCAGTGTTTCCTGTACAGGCCTGCCACCAATCCCCACCCCCACCCCAAGTAAGTCTACCATCACCCGATCATTAAAAAAACTCCAGCAGAGATTTTGTTCAGCATTACATGAAAATTTCCTCAAACCTGAATTTAAACACAGACTGAATTACCTGCAGGAATTAAAACAAAGAAAAATGTTTTATAAAGATGATCTTGTCCTTTTCATGATTCCAGCGGTGTCCTGCGGACAAGCTGCAGGAAATTCTCGTGTTTTAAACTCAAACTCGGTGGCGTCAGCTGATGAGTGGCCGTGGATGGCGAGTCTGCAGAAGAATGGACAGCACGTGTGTGGTGGGACGCTGGTGGCTCTGGACTTTGTCCTGAGCAACGCTGACTGCTTCTCAAGGTGAAGACTGATGGGCGTTTGGGCTCTTCCGCCTTGTGAGATCAGCTCAGGTCGAAGGCTAAATAATGATAGGCGTTTGGTCACTTTGGCCTGATGAGAAGAAAAATCAGACACTACACAAGGACCGGGTCACCTGGCAGCACTTTGGGACGAGGGGGGAGGAACATCAGAAGCTTTGAAACATTAACTGATCTGCTGCCAGTTACTGTTCATAGAATCCACGTGCAAATAAAATAATGTGATTACCAAGAAGCTGAACCTGAAAGGCTGCAGCCGTGGATCCTTAACCAAAAAGATTTTTTGTTTCTTCTTTTATCTTCTGTTCAGATGTTATTCTGCTTTTCTTCTCTTTCTTAACTTCCTTTCAAACATAAAGAATTTCCAGTTTTGTCCTTTCAATCAGTTTAAGAAATTGTGGAAAACTGGACGACAAAAAATCTAATCAGATTTAGTTTTTCTCTGAATTCAGATCTGTTCAGATAATTCAGACCGTCTTCTGTCCCTCAGCTCTCCTAACGCGTCTGATTGGACGGTCATATTGGGTCGTCTGAAGCAGAACGGATCAAATCCTTTTGAGGTGACTTTGAAGGTGACAAATATCACCCTGAGCAACCTGACGGGGTCCAACATCGCGGTTCTTCAGCTGTCAGCCCGACCCCCCCTGAACAACTACATCCAGCCCATCTGTCTGGGCACCGAGAGAACCTTCCCCGAAGGATCCACATGCTGGGCTGCTGGTTGGAGCTCCGGGGGAGGAGGAGGTGACTGACACGAGAATCCGAACTGTCTCAGAACAGGACCTTATTAAACAGGAGAACTAATCACTGCTATTATTCCCAACTGTAGAGGAACAAGTTCTGCAGGAGTTCCAGACCTCGGTGGTGAACTGTGGGAATGCATCAGCTGACAGCATTTGTACCGAACAGTTTACACCTGAGCAGGTGAGTGATTGTCCAAAATTTGCTTGATGTTTTTGTATCACAGTGTTTCTTCCAACATTAGAGATTTAGGATGTCTGGCTTTGAAACCATGGCGTGTGGCTCGGCTCGGCCTGGAAGTCCCATCCAGAACCGTCCTCTGGACCTGCAGGGAACGCTGACCTGAAAACTTAATAAATCACTTTACAAAAAACGGAGCATATGTCCAACCTGTGTATTTCAGTCCAAGTCATTCTTTAATGCTTCATGTTTGTCTGAAGGCAGCAACTCCATCATTTCTTTTAAAGGTTTTTATATCTGCACTGTTTTCCATCATGGAAAATAAACAGCCACATGTGAAGACGGGCAGGCAGCTGTCCTCTCAGGACGGCCGTCAGTGGCTGCAGCTGTCCTCTCAGGACGGCCGTCAGCGGCTGCAGCTGTCCTCTCAGGACGGCCGTCAGTAGCTGCAGCTGTCCTCTCAGGACGGCCGTCAGTGGCTGCAGCTGTCCTCTCAGGACGGCCGTCAGTAGCTGCAGCTGTCCTCTCAGGACGGACTGTCAGTGGCTGCAGCTGTCCTCTCAGG
>NC_051441.1:62118-63444 GCF_001649575.2 Kryptolebias marmoratus | reverse complement strand
GTCAGTGGCTGCAGCTGTCCTCTCAGGACGGCCGTCAGCGGCTGCAGCTGTCCTCTCAGGACGGGCCGTCAGGGTCAAGGTAGGTAACTCTGACCCTGACCCTGACCCTGATCCATCTCTGAGACCTTTGACCCTGGTAACAGGAAGAACCGGACTCCATTTGCCTCGGCTGCTTTGAGAGGACAGGAAAGAGACACAGATGTTTTTTCTTCTGTCCTGGAGAATGAAATCGTTGAAAGTACAGATCCTAAATGATTAATGTACCTCAGTGAGACTCTGATTCTTGCCGTAGTTTGGATTCTCCTTTTTTCCTGTAATCCATCAGCGAATGCTGACAGTGCTGTTGGTCCCTGATGAATCTTGTGTTTGCTCAGGGGGACTCCGGCAGCCCGCTCATGTGTCAGCAGGACCGTTCCTGGTTCCAGGCGGCCGTGCTCTCAGGTCCAAGCAGCTCCAGCAGGAGGAAGCGGCAGACGGCTGAGATGCTCTTTGACAAGCTGACACGCTATCAGGACTTCCTGACTCGGATGCTGGGGACGTTTCTGTCTCCAGAAGTCCCGGCCAACACCACCACCACCACCTCCAGCTCCACCCAGACTCACTGCACCTTCTTCGTCTGCTTTAACCTCCTCATCATCGCCTTGTCTCTGCAGCTCTTCTCCTGAAATCCTGAGACACAAAACTGAACCGATCTTGAAGTGGACACTTTGATCATTAATATCTTTTTTATTTTCAGTCTGACTGTTGATGCACACAGGACTGTGCAATAATCCTAATCTTCAGATTTCCAAACCTTCTGTAATCTGTTGAAGGGATCTGGATCAAAACTTTCTGAAGCTCTTTCTAATGTCTTTTGGACTTTGGCTGTTTTTTGATCATTAAAAGTAAAATGTGAATTTATTGATGGATTTATAGAAGCATTAGTCTTAAACTTTTTAATCAGTTTGTTTATCATCTCTGAGACCTGCTTTGCCTTTACGTCATTTTTAAGACACCTTTGCACTTTATTGATCAATATTTGCACTACAATCATAAATAAATCAGCACTGTTATTTCAGGGGAAATGAACAAACAGGGATCAGTAATTAAATTAATTCATTATGATGTTGTTTACCTTAACATGTGTGAATTCAGTGGAATATATTTACCAATAAATGTGTGACGTTTGCTGAGCCCAGAAGTCTCTGTTCTCATTTCGAACAATAAAAGGAAAAGTGTGGAAGAGTGATCCTCGTTCACTGCCTAACGTACAAAAACCCACTCTTCAGACCCGAGTCCTGCACCATCAGGGAGTCCTGCACCATCAGGGAGTCCTGCACCATCAGG
>NC_051441.1:52829-60599 GCF_001649575.2 Kryptolebias marmoratus | reverse complement strand
CAGGGAGTCCTGCACCATCAGGGAGTCCAGCACCATCAGGAAGTCTGGACATGTCTGTGGTCAATACCTTAATATTTTGTGGATGGAATAAAAACAGAACTTTAGACCTGATGACAGTAATTGATGAGCACTTTTACACAACCAACAGGATTAAATGATGTCTTATTGTGTAATAATCCTTTTGTTTTGTAGGACTGGTTCTTTCTGCTTCCTGTGTCTGATTGTCAAACTGGATCTGGGAAATAATCGTGTCTAAATTTTATTAATAATCAGACTAAAAAAAACACATCTGGGAGAAAATGTTCTTAAAGTTGTTTTACTGGAGGAAAACCAGAAGACTCCATGTGTCCCCCGTCTCTCATAGGGACAGCTGGGGACACAGCTGGGGACACAGCAGCTCTCTGTGATCCTGAAAGGACTAGCAGGTAAAGAAATGGACGTTTGTCCATCTTGTTTAAAGAAAATAAATATAAACTGTTTTTATTTAGATTTATTGATGCTTTAGTTTCATTTTTAGATCCTATCAGCTGTGGCTCTGGTTTCCAGTTAATTTGATGTTTTTGCTCCCGTTTGTCTGGTTTTAGAGCGTTTCCCGCTCTCGGTGCTCCGCTCTGACTTTAGTCATCAAACCAGTTCTCAGGACGTTTTACTTCCTTCTCATAAAAGCTTTTCTTTGTTTCTCAGAAAGTGAAGTCATCTTGTCAGTCCACCAAGGAAACTAATCCCCTTCTTATCTAACTTCACATAAACTGTTTTTATAGTTTTAATACTTTATCAGCACTAAACTACTTCAAGGGAAGTTTTCATCTTTTAGGTCTACATTTATTTTTCTAGAAATAAATACATAAATAATCTGTTTATTTGAAGTGAATTAAACAAGCCAACAGGATGATAAGGTAATTACACGGCAGGTAACTGATCCTGTTTCTGGAATGTCTCAACACTAATTAACTGTTGTAATGACTAAATTATAATAAACTTTAGATAAATTGGTTCCTTTACAAATAAAAAGTTAAAGTTGGTTTTGAACAGAAAACTGCAGACAAAGAAAAAGAACAGGATCCAAAGAGAACCGAAGCTTCTGTTTGAGATCGAGGCCGAAACTTTCCAAGAGCTAAAGATGGAAACATTCGGCTGCGAGAGGATTTATCAGCTCAAGAAAGAGTCCAGATAAATTACCTGCTAAATCAAAGATGTTTAATCCCATTCAATCATTAATAGTTTTATCTTTTTGAATATATTCCATCTTTCAGGGACCAGAAGGACCCAAAGGGGTCTTTTTCAGTCCCAGCGTGTCTCTGAGAATAAATGTCTCCATCATGTTCATTTTTTTAGTTAGAAGAAGAAGTTGTTTCTCACAGCTTTAGTTTTATTAAATACGATTTGATCAAATTGTCGGCGACAGTAAAAGCAGACATTTGATCTTATTTCAAACAGAAACCAGCGTTGCTGTTTTCTTGTTTTTGTATTTTATCCTTCAGGTCAGAAGCTGATTATCTGATCAGTAATTTTAGTTAAATACAGGTTTGAAAATGTTTCTTGTTTACTGCTGGAAAGTTTTTATTTGTTTCCAAACTTTAATGTTTGTTGCATCAAATTTTAATTACCTAAGGAGATCTTTTGTAGTTTATTTTTGTTTTATTTTTACAGTATTACTTTTACACTCTAGTCGGGGTTCATGAAGAGAACTGAAGTGAAACAAAGAGTCAAATGGAGACGTGAAGACGTTAAATCCAGCCGTTTGTGTCGGAGAGGTTCAGGAATGCTGAAGTTTGCCTGAAGCTTCACAGAAAGTTTATTGTGTTGTTGGCAGCAGGCCTTCGTTTAATTATCTCTGTCTTCAAATATGAAACCAATCAGCTGACTGTTTTCAGCTCGTTTACTGAAGACGGGAAGAATCAGATCTAAAACTGAAAATGACGTATCACCTTTCTTTCTTTATTTGTGCCTCAAATAACACAAAGAACCAGTTAAGCCTTCTTTTCTGCCGTGACTCATATCTCCAAATAAACTTCACAGCATTCTTCTGTTGAGACGTCCTCCAGCGGCGATGCAGGTAAAGAACTAAAATCCTGGCGATGTGTGGGCGTGGCTTGGACAGGTGACGTGTGGGCGTGGCTTGGACAGGTGAGAGTTTGTAAAACAAAAAGAAGAGAGTTATTCTGTTGGAACAGCTCTGCTGAAGTTCTCCTGCAGTCATGAAGTTTTGTAAAGTGATGTGGTTCGCAGCTGCCCTGACTCTCCTGACCGAAGGTAAGAATCACACCTGGATCATTTTTTCATCATTCAGTAAATTTAATTTATTGCTCAGTTATGTAAACAAAAATAATTAGCAATGAAACATATTTGTTTAATTAGTCAAACTTTATTATTTAAACCTTTTCCAGGCACAAATGCATAAAGACAGAAATGTTTTTATTCCCTTGAGAGATTTTTCTTGTGCTAAAGACAGTTTTTATTATCTGGTCGGTTTAATTGATTAAACTTTAGATGTTTAGTGACTTTTTATCTGTAAATACTTTAAAAACTGTGCGTTTGATTTAAAAATGTCTTTCCTGATTTAAAGAAGAAGAAAAAAAAATAATGTTACAAAACCTTTACCATAAATGTAACAGTTTTTATTTCCTGGTGACTAAAAATCAAGTTTCTCACTTAAATTTTTTTTTTTTTTAATTTCAATTTGAAGCTTAAATGAACGGTTCCTGAACTGTTTTTCTCAAAAAACTGAAGATTCTTTACTGTTGAGCCAAACATGGAGCTGATGTGTTCATATAAACCAAATTAGAAATAAAACCGATCTAATTTCAATTTTCTACTCAAGTCAAAAAGTTAAAATCTGCAGATGTTTTAATTCTTCTGTTTCCTGCAGATAGACCCTTTTTTTCTTAAATCTACATCTCAGAACGTCTCAGTGGCCGGACTGACAGGAAGGTTCTTCAGATACGTTCACTGAGGTGAAGCCAGGAAAAGTTGGGAATAAAATATTAAATATCAATCCAGAGCAAACAGGAAGGAAGTGGTGAAAGGTGTGTGCTGAAAAACCAAACTTGCTTTGATGACTTCACTAATTTCTTCATCGAAGGTCTCAGAAATTATATACGAATGAAACAACATGTGGGCCCAAAGCAGACCTTTGAGGAACCCCACAGGTGAGAAGAGCTGCAGGGTTTCCACCAAAGGACTTCCAGGTCCGGTTCAGGACCAGTTCTTTGTGTCCTGATTGCTCCGGCCCTGAACAGTCTTTGATCAGAATCTGGACCGCGGTTATAGAAACTGCTGTTATTTTCCTTCCTGCTTAAAATTATTCCAATTTGTCATTAAACCTGGCTGGCCACTTTAGTGTTAATAATTATATCCACCTTCATTTATTCTTTAGATTAGTTCTATTTTACCTTGATCCTTCCTCAAAGATAAAGTCTGTGGCATGTTAAAGTAACCCAACAACAAAGAGTCGGTTCAGCTGCTGTCGTCCTCCAGGAGTCAGGAAGGCTCTCAGCCTCCTGCTTGTCTGATGAACGTCGGGTCATTCTGTTCTCGGAGCAGCTTCATCCTTCTCGTTTCTCCCAGGGGTTTGCTCCAAGTGTCGTGTGATTGGTCAGAAGTTGTTGTGGGCGTGGCTAAGCTTTAATGGAGCCATTTAGCTTCTGCTGCTCCTCTGAGAAGCAGCTGGAGGCTGTTAGGAAATACAGCCGTCTTTACAGCTGTTCCAACAAAACTTAGAAACCTCTGAACTCTGAAAGACCGCAGAGACAGAGGAGACTCCTCATGGCTGTGTTTAATAAACACATCTGGTCATGGTGAGGGAAGCAAACATCTGTATAAGGACAGGAGAGCAGTTTTAACTCTGCAGGAGCTTCCTGGGACTTCTGATCCGAGTGTCTTGTGGACGATGGAAGTTGTGTTAGAAAATGAACGTTTGTGACAGCGAACCGACCTCCTGATTTCTAACAGAGTAAATCCAGTGGAGGACGATGGAGCCGGAACCTTAAAAAGCCAAAGACAGACAGAAAGTTCAGCGCAGGTTTTACACGACTTCAGCTCTGCTGTCCTGCACACAACTGAGGTCAAAGCCTGTGGGGGCCCTGCCCCGTGTGTGGGGGGCCCTGCCCCGTGTGTGTGGGGGTCCCTGCCCCGTGTGTATGTGGGGCCTTGTCCTGTGTGTGGGGGGGCCCTGCCCTGGTTGTCGGGGGCCCTGCCCTGGTTGTTGGGGGCCCTGCCCCGTGTGTATGTGGGGCCTTGTCCCATGTGTGGGGGGGCCCTGCCCTGGTTGTCGGGGGCCCTGCCCCGTGTGGGGGGGGCCCTGGTTGTCATCATCATTACTTGTATTGTAATTTTTTTTATTTTGGAGGAGCTCTTGGAAACACCAACCATTGTGCTGCTGCATCACAAACACAAAGTTTCTAAAATAAACTGATGTCAGTCGATCCACCCTAACTAACTCTGACCTGTGTGGATAAACTTTCTCTCTGTGATTCTCTGAAGAAACTGAAAAGACTAAAGAGCAAACATTTATCAAAAGAGAAATTAAAGGTGATGACATGGTTCTAACCAGTTCTTTGCAGAAATGTTGATGTAGAACCAGAAAAGAAGCAGCTCCAGCACTAGAACAGCTTTGTCCCCATCAGTGAAGAAAGGAACAAGCAGAACCTGAGGGTTAGGATAGTTTTAAACTGCACTCAGTCACAAACAGAACTGTTTTTATGTTGCAGAGAGTTCAAATGTACAGAGGGTCAGTGAACGTGCCACAGTTCTCAACAAAAATGGGTACAAGTTGTTCAGGACGTTTATTATCATTTCAACAACAATAAAAACAACCTAAAACTATGTTGGAAAAACCAGTTCACATACTTATGAGACGAAGCAGTAAAACCAGTCTGAGACACATGGAGACGCAGCAGGCAGGTAGATGCGTGGAAAGGTTTCTGTGCAAAACGAAAAGACGCGGAGCACCAGATTCCCCCCTTCTGACAATAAACACCAACAAATTTACTCAGAACCCTCCCCATGAGGAGCAGAGCTCTTCCCCCACAGCTCCTCAGAACATCTCCTCATGGTGTGGATCACGGCCGGTTCTCTGTGTACAAGAGGCTGGTCATGGTCTGAGCTTCTTCAGAACTTAAAGACCTGCTGAAGAGAGGAGAAACGATGAAAACATGCAGGATAGTGTTCCTTGAGAACCAGGGTTGGGAACCACTGCTACAGGGCACTCTGGATTGTAAGGCGAACTGTCAATGAATGGTCCATTTTCAAACTTCTGTCATATATAAGGCACATTAAGCAAAACAAAACAGCCCCCTGTCTTTTTGGAGAACACTGCACCGACGTAAGCGTCACGTATAAACGCCTCCAACGCTCGCTCAGGTCCGTGCACGGAGCCGTGCGCGACGATAACTGAGCCTTAAAGCTGCCAGCGGTGCAGCTTTGTAGTTTACTGAAGTCGTACTAAAACATCACGACTTCTTACATATAGAAAGTGCTCCGGATTATAAGGAACACTGTCGTTTTTTGAGAAAATTGAAGGCTTTTAAATGCGGTACATGATATATTTGATGTTTCAAGACTTTTGTTTTCTGTTTTTCAGAGTCTGAGTCTCAGCTTTCTGGTAAGCCCATTTTTCTGTGCACCAATGCTAACTACCTCTCCATCTGAGTCATGTTTACAGGTTCACATCATTATTTTATGTCAAATTTAAAATACCAAACAGCATCTAAAAAAATGCAAAACTTCCAGACCCATTATGAGATGAGATTAGTTTTGCTGATGGTGTCTACAGTATCAAGCAGGTGTTAAATATTTTGTGAGTGCTGCAAACAGTTAATCCAGAGATTTTCCTCCATCTCTCCTCAGATTGTGGTCGACCTCCTCTGAACACCAGGATCGTTGGAGGCCAGGACGCTCTTGCAGGCAGCTGGCCCTGGCAGGTCAGTCTGCAAAAGACAAATCATTTCTGTGGAGGATCTCTGATCAACAACCTGTGGGTCCTGACTGCTGCTCACTGCATCCCAAGGTGAGCAAAGACACCAGACCCAATCAATAACCTCACAATTAATCCATTTAGCCAATCAGGTGTGATGTTCTTAGAATCAGGCTGAAGAACTGACAGAATTCCTGCACAATTTATCTTTCAAAATTCTAAACATTTTAGACAAATTTTCAGATTGTTCAAACAAATTTTGAGCCATTTCTTGTTTTATACATATATAAAGTACACAATCTAGTCTGTATAGATTGATGAGTTACAACAAAGATTCTTCAGGACGACAGGTCAGGGGGAAATATCATCATCCCCACCATCCGAGTACGGGTTAAGATCAAGCCCATAACTAATAAAGAGCATCGTCCCTCATGGAGGAGGCTGGAAGCTTAGATCAAGACAACATGCAGAGAAATCAGCTGTCAGAGCAACAGAAAGGTGCACTGAAACAGGATCCACCACAGAAATACCACAGCTTATTTTTTTTTTAAATTTCTTTATTTGCACAATAAGAAAAATACACAACAAAAAAAACAAAAAAACAAAACAACATTATATTCTACATTACTTTACATCATAAAAACCAATGTGCCGGAGAATTGCCAAAAAACCCTCTAGGAGCTTGAAAAGCGTCAATCTCCATTTAAACAAATAATTTAAAAACATTTATCTATTATAAAAATACAGTGTTAAAAACATTTCTTTATATAAACAATTAAAAAAAAACATTTAATAAACAAACCCATATGGGAAATTCAAACACATCAGAAGCAACGATTTGACTCTCTGATTGAACTGTTCTTTAGAAACCTCAATGAGGGATTTAGGAAGACTGTTCCAAATCTTTGATCCTCTGTATAAAACACTAAACTGTGCTTGAGTTATGCGAGAGTATGGAGGTCTAATAAGACAACTACCACGAGTCGAATACTGGTGAAATTCATTATTAAAAGTAAAAATATTACAGAAATGTTGAGGAAGTAACTTTTTTATAGAACTATAAACAAATAAAGTAATTTGAAATTGATTAACTTGATAAACAGTTAAAATACTTGCCTGATCAAACAACAACTGTGAGGGGTGTCTACGATTTACACAAAATATTATTCTTAAAGCTCGCTTCTGTAGTCGAAAAATAGATTCTAATTTAGATGGATGGGTGCTAGCCCAAGCAATATTACAGTAATTGATATATGGATACAGCATTGAATAATACAACATAGTTGCAACTTTTTTGTTAATCAGATGCCGAATTTTACCTAGTATACCAACAACTTTGGCTATTTTTGTACTTACAGCACTAATGTGAGGTTTCCAGGATAGCTGATCATCTATCATGACACCAAGGAAACGTGTGGATTTAACATTATTAATGAAAATATTATCAATTTGTATTTGCAATGTAGATTTAAATGTATAAGGCTTAATACTAAATATTATATAACTTGTTTTTTTTTGTTAAGTGACAATTTATTGGACTTAAACCAAGTGGATAACTTGTCAAGTTCGCCATTAACTACCTTTATTAGAGTTTCAAGGTTTTTATGTGAATAAAATACACTTGTATCATCTGCAAATAAAATTATTGAAAGTTTATCTGAAACATTAGAGAGGTCATTAATATATAGTAAGAATAACAGGGGACCCAAAATGGAACCCTGTGGTAAACCACACTTTAAGAGAAGAGGAAGTGATTCTGTCCCATTATAATTTACAGTTTGATACCGGTCTGAGAGATAACTTGTAAACCAAAGTAGTGGCTTATTTCGTATACCATAATGTGAAAGTTTTTTTTA
>NC_051441.1:24072-38846 GCF_001649575.2 Kryptolebias marmoratus | reverse complement strand
CGTGTTCTCAGTAACATGTTCCTTTAAATCCTCGGTGCCGAGGGCCGTAAAAGCTCAGGTTAGTCCAGCGGTGCCCGGTCCTGGTCCTGGTCCTGGTCCTGGTCCTGGAGGACCACCATCCTGCAGGTTTCAGATGTTTCTCTGCTCCTCAGCAGCCGTTCTTCACTCAGTCATTCAGATCAGCTGAGTCACAGCTGCAGGATGGAGTTCCTCCAGGACCAGGACCGGGACCGGGACCAGGACTGAGAAGCCCCGAGTTCGAGCTCTCATGTTACACAGTGAAAAAACTGAATCCTTGCAGTCAGAGGCCAACAGTGTCCTCCATGTTATCTGAAAGGTCTCAGCAACATTTCTTCCCTCTCTTCCTGCGGTCTCGATCTCTCTGGGCGTTGATGTTGACAGTGTCCTTCTCCCGCTCCCGTTCACGTTCGGCTCGGTCTTGACTCTGCTTCTTGGCCCGCAGAACCATGTGGGTAAACGCCATGAACATCTGAACACAAAAACAAAAACAACCTCATGCTACTTACCACCAGAACCTCCTGAAAGTCTGCTGGAAGCTGTGAACCCTGCGGACACCAGCCCAGAGACCAATAAGCTGGTACACACCTCAGCTATAAGAGCATCGTCCCCCATGGAGGAGGCTGGAAGCTTAGATCAAGACAACATGCAGAGAAATCAGCTGTCAGAGCAACAGAAAGGTGCACTGAAACAGGATCCACCACAGAAATACCACAGCTTGTCCAAACCGAAGGTTCTAGAGAAGCAGAAGTCAGGAGAACAAACAGGGTTTTCTCCTCTCAATGGAAGGAGAATAACAAGAGAGTAGATCCACCCAGAGCTGAGACTGAGCCATGCTGGAGGAGGAGGCATCACTCAATGATAACACTCCATGGCTCCAGGATCTAAGATCTGAACACACCAACCTCCCAGAGCAAGAACCAGGAACCAGAACAGCTGCAGAGTCTCAGGAAGGAAAAGCTGGACTGAACCAGGGCCTGACAAGATCCACATCTACTGTCTGAAGAAACTGACTGCTCTCCATGAACACCTAGCAGGACAACAGAACCAGCTGCTGATGGAAGAACCCACCCTGAGTGGTTGATCCAGGGCTGGACAGTCCTGATCATGAAAGACCCCCAGAAAGGAGCATTTCCTTCCAACTACCAGCCAATCACCTGCCTCTGTACAACATGGAGGCTCCTGTCAGGCAGCAAAGCGGCTAAGATGAACAGGTTCATGGGTCGGTACCTGAGCGAGGCACAGAAGGGAACTGGAGCCAAGCACCACCAGCTGCTGGTCCACAGAACTGTAAGACCAGACCCACCAACCTGTGCAGTGCCTGGACTGACTACAGGAAAGCCTCTGACTCCATGCCCCCCACATGGATGCTGGAGGGCTTTAAACTGTATAACATCAACACTAAGAGTCTTCACTGAGAACTCAGTGGGAATGTGGAGGACAACTCTAGAGGACCATTCAAAGCCACCTGCAGCATAAACCAAGGTGATGCTCTGTCCCACTCCTGCTCTGCATGGACCTGAACCCCTCAGCCAGATGGTTGCAAAGAGTGGCTCTGGATGCTGGTTCCAAAGTGGAGCAGTCATCAGCCAGCTCCTCTACAGGGATGACATCAAGCTGGAACATCTAAAATAATGCACAGAACCATCAAGCTCCAGTCCTCGGGTAGAGGACCCAAGTTTGAAGTGAAGGGGAAAAATAGAGTAAACTAGGTGTTTTTTTAACACAATATAATGTAATCTATTGCAATCTAAACCTGGACAAGGTTTTAAAATGTTCTGTTTTTGTTTCTTTTCATGATGGACTCAGTGGAAACCCAGCTGGGCTGACGGTGTTTCTGGGTCTTCAGAGTCTGCAGGGATCCAACCCAAATAAAGTTTCTCGTACAGTAGCACAGATCATTGTTCATCCAGACTACAACTCTGTAACCAGTAACAACGACATCGCCCTCCTGAAGCTGTCCTCATCAGTAAGTTTCACCTCCTACATCTCCCCCGTCTGCCTGGCAGCTTCAGACAGCAGCTTCTACAGCGGCGTTAACTCCTGGGTCACCGGCTGGGGCAACGTTGGAGAGGGAGGTGGGTTACAAAAATAAAACTCATTATTCATAATTATTTCATATCTGTAAGATCAACCTCTCAACTTTAGTCAAAAGTTTGACTGTGGTCTGTAGACACAACGCTTAGTTATTTTACTGTTGGCCAAAATTTGTTGGAAAAGTATATTGATGATTAAAAAAAAAAGTTTTTATAATAATTACAAAACAAAGCAGGGATTATAAAAAGCAACATAAAAATATTAAATTCATTTCAGTTTATTTATATGGCACCAAGTCACAACAGAAGTCGTCTCACATACTTTATAAAAGCCAATTAGTAAAAGTTATCTGTCTGTGGAAGCAGCAGATTGGGTTGAATCTAGCTGTTATAAAGTATGATTGTCATGTAGTCTGGCTTTAGTTCTCAAACATTAGCTGCCCCAGAACTCTGTACAGCATCGCCCATGAATTCTAGAAATGATGGCTCTTCATCTTTTCACTGTAGTAAATAAGTAGTGTTAAACTGAGTAAATAAATCAATAAATGAGCGGAGACACATCAATTAGCTGTCACTGTGGAGAAATAAGATGGTGCAGATTCTTCCGGGACGTGGCAAAAACAAAACAGCTACAGAGTGGAAGTCCAGTTGTTTATTTTTTCAATTTTAGGGGGTGGAGAAATAATCAAACTGTTTCAAGAAAGTTATGACACTTTTTTATTTTGCAATCAATAAGTTTCTCATTGGGAAGCACTTTAACCTAAGAACCCCTCCCCAAAAAACCAAATGAAGTCATATTTTTAACAAATAAAGACAATTAAAGGGTTAGGGTTAGGGTTACACTGATCGTATTCTGCATATTTATGAATGGTAAATGGTAGCTGACCAGAACTTTTAAAAGGTTTGTTTCTCAAACTGGATTTATGTCTCCTCAGTGGGTCTTCCTTCTCCTCAAACCCTAATGGAGGTGGAGGTTCCAGTTGTGGGAAACAGACTGTGTTACTGTGACTACAGTAGTGAAGGTATCACCATCACCGACAACATGATCTGTGCCGGGTTAACTGAGGGAGGGAAGGACTCCTGTCAGGTGATCACCTCCACCTGTTTACAGCAGATTTCTATTTTCTGCAAAGATTCCTTCTAAACTAAATCTTTCTGATCTTAAAGGGAGATTCAGGAGGTCCGATGGTGAGTAAGCAGGGTGGTCGATGGATTCAGGCAGGAGTCGTGAGTTTTGGAGTCGGTTGTGCCCGGCCGAATATTCCAGGAGTCTATACCAGAGTGTCCCAGTACCAGAACTGGGTCAACAGCCAGATTACCAGCAACCAGCCGGGCTTCATCACCTTCACATCCACTGGGACCAACAGTGACCTCAGTGTTTCCTGTACAGGCCTGCCACCAATCCCCACCACAACTCCCACAACCACCACCACAACCACCACAACCACCACCACAACTCCCACGACAAACACAACCACCACAACTCCCACAACAACAAACACAACTCCCATGACAAACACAACATCTAATATGTCAGTCACCACATCAACCACCTCTGCAACAGCAAATTCATCAAATACTGCACCGACAACACCTACAATAACAACACCACTTACAACTACAGCAATGACATCAAGCAGCTCACCAACATCCCACACAACAACAACAACAGCAAGCACCACACCTAAACGTGAGTACCAAATCATGTTCAGTTGAGTTCTTTATTTATGTTGTGTGATGTTTACAAATGTCATAAACATTACCATGTCGAATCTTTTAAATCCACTTGTACCACTGCTGAACCTGACCTTTGCCGGTGGCCGTTCCCTCCAGCGGTGATCTGCGGTGAAGCCCCGCTGAACTCTGGTGTTCTCGATGGAAGTTCGGTGGCGTCAGCTGGTGAGTGGCCGTGGATGGCGAGTCTACACAAGAATGGGCAGCATGTGTGCGGTGGGACGCTGGTGTCCAAGGACTCTGTGCTCACCAGTGCCAGCTGCTTCTCCAGGTGATGGTCTGTTCTGCCTTGTGAGATGAAATGTTAGAAAGTTTTTACAGTTATTTATATGGCATTGTGAATTTTAGTTCATTTTTATCCATCCAGACTCAAATATTTGACCCAAAATTATACATGGCAACTTTGTTAAAGCACCACTTTTGAGAAATTTGTATAGGTAAATTGTACAAAACCCCTAACTTTAAAAAGTGCAATCTTTGTTTTAAATCAGTAAAATGTTCAACCCTAACTTGTTTCCTTTTCTTTCCCTCAGCTCCCCCAATGCATCCGAGTGGACGGTCATTTTGGGTCGTTTGAAGCAAAATGGATCAAACCCCTTTGAGATATCTTTGAAAGTGTCAAATATCACCATGAGCAACCTGACGGCTTCCAATGTTGCAGCGCTTCAGCTGTCAGCCGAACCCCCCCTGAACGATTACATCCAACCCATCTGTCTGGACACCGGACTGACCTTCCCGGTGGGATCCACATGCTGGGCTGCCGGCTGGAGCGCCGGGCAAGGAGGACGTGAGTCCAACACATAAAGGCTGACACAATAATCCTAAATGTTTTAGAATAAGAATGAATGCCAATGCAAATTAAGGTTTTTAGAAAAGAACTTTCTTACTTCTCTCAACTTTAGAAGAACAAGTTCTGCTGAAGCTCCAGACGTCAGTGGTAAACTGTGGGAATGTATCGATAAGTGACAGCATATGTACAAGTCAGTTTACACTGGAGCAGGTAAGGGATATTCTATTGACCTGGCTTTACACTCCACAAATGTGTTTCTTCAGACCCTTGAGTGAATTATTCTAATTGTTCCCCTTGTGCTCATCTGAGTTTTCTCCTGGCACTCCTGGTTTCCTCCCGGTGTCCTCCCGGTTTCCTCCCACTGACCAAAAACATGCATATTAGGTGAATTAGTCCCTATGTATGAGTCAGAGTGTGAATCATTTGTCTGTGATGGACTCGAGACCTGTCCAAAGTGTCTCCACCTGTCGCACAGTGCACCAGCTGCCCCGCAACTCCGCCTGGAAAAAATGGGTAAAGAAAATGAATGGTTGGATGAGTTTACATGCATGAAATATCTCAGGTTTTATGTTGTTGGGGACAAGCTAAAGTAAAGTTGTCTTGGTTGAGGGACTAGCCAAAATGCATGAAGAGTTTCCTGATGAAACAAACAAGAAACCCAGGACAAGGATTTCCCCTCCTGTCCTGAGCCACGGTTGGAGGAGGGGCTTTTCTGTAAAAGGTTAGTAAGAGCTGGAAGCATCTGGCAACAATCTCAGAATATTGGAGTAAATTAAAACTGATGTCAACATTAATATAAAGTCAAAATGTACTGGAACACCATAACCTCCCAACTTCCTGTCCTTTGTTTTCACCTGTCCCACCGAATGTTGACAACAAAGGTACGTTCACAAACACTGCTTTTAGTTGAATTCATAAACACTGTTTGCAACTCTTTAGAAACATTATTATTTCCACCAAGGAGGTTATGTTCTGGTACTGTTGGTTGATTTGTCCAACTGTCCGTCCGTCCATCCGTCCATCCATCCATCCATCCATCATCCGTCCATCCATCCATCCATCCATCCATCCATCCATCCATCCATCCATTTTCTCTACCCACTCCTTCATGCAGGGTCTCTGGGAGCTGGTGTCCCAGAGACAGGAGGCGGGGTCAACCTGCACAGGTCGCACCTCCATCACATGGTCTTTTCTGTACATGACCAATCAAAACAAATAACTGGTTTGCCTGGTGGCAGGAAGTCAGACTTATTCTCAGTGAACTCCTCCAGGTGTGGTCTTGGTCACAGAGCTCATTCATAACTTAAATCCAGACAGTTTCTAGGCACAACTAAGGGTCAAAAGTAACATATCTCTGTGTAGATGGTATTAAATTAACACCTTCAAGTATGAAGTTATGCTTTTCATGATAAAAATATTACTCACACTGTGTTTAGAAGTTGGCTCAAGAAAAGAGATTTAGGCATGTCATGATATAGTTTGTAAGTTAAGGAAGAATAGAGAGGAATGCTGACAGGTGGGTTATCGGTGATAAGAAGAGATGCAGACAGCTTCAAAAGTTAAAGTTGTCAAACTGGTGACTGAACAACATTCCTTGTCTCACTCATGGACATCAGATTTAAGTAGTTAGTGAAACATTACAGATAAAAGTTAGCTTTCTTGAGTCCCTGTGGTGTCTGGACTATTTTTAACCAGAGTGAAACGTGTGAAGACAGGATCTAAATGAGCTGAATAAAACAATTTGGACATTCAGCTCTAATGTTGGTTGGATTCTTTTATGCAAATATGTTCATCTGAGCAAAAACAGATATTAATGGACTGGAGAAAAACTGAAGGGACGTTTTTTATGTATAGGCAAATCCTATTTTAACCCTAACCCTAGCTCTATCCCTTGTCCCTTAATTTGAAGTCACAAGAGGTAGTGGTTAAAATAATCCACGATGAAATGGGACACCCCTTCAAATAGCCATCAGTTGTTCCTAAATCCTTTTACAAAACAGTTGTGATGTCAGTTTTTCCAAAAGCTTTGCAACTATTTTTGACATTTCTGTGTGAAGCACCTTCAAGTATGAGGTCCTGGTTCTGATCTTTAAAAACTGGGTAGAAGTGTAGGCATGTCATGGTCTAAATCCCAACTTAAGAAACAGAGAAGAGTGTTGACAGGTGAATTCATTGTCTATCATAAGCAGCTGTTAGTCAAAGCTGTCAGTCTACTGGTTGAACAACATTCCTACTCTCATTCATGATCACAAGCTATAAATAGTTACTGAAAATTTACAGATAAAAATTTATTTTAAAGAGGTTACTAGTGGAGTTTATCAAATAACTTCTGGAAATATTACAAAAGGATTGGTATAAAGTCTGCATCCAAATGAGCCTGTTAGATTGGATTTTGGCATGCAGCTCTAATATTCCTGTTTCCTGTCAAAATGTGTCTGACTGAACAAAAACAGAAGACCATTTCGCTGGGGAGAAACTAATATTTTATTTCTTTTAAAAGACAAAGCGGTGAAAATATTCCTCTGCAAAATGGAACACCAACTGTCTCCATATTTCCCGAATGGAAAAAAGGTGGAAGGCACTAATCGGGTCTGGTGAGTCTTTCCCCCAAGTGGAGGACTTCAAGTATCTGGGAGTCTTGTTCCTGAAGGATGGCAGGATGGAGCGGGAGATGGACCCGCGGATCGGGACCTCGCCTGTAATCAGGGGGTTGCTCCAGAAAGGAGTTCAGACATCAGATTAGGATGTCTCCCAGGTTTTCTAGGCATGTCCCACTGGGAAGAGACCCTGGGGCAGACCCAGAACTTTCTGGAGAGGTTATATATTCTCTCTGGTCTGGTAACACCTTGGGATCAGATAAGCACACAGAAGAGGAAGCTATCATTGATTCATTTTACTAAAACAGACACCACATCAATATACTTATGTCCACCCATCCATCTGTCCATCTTTTTACCCATTTATTCCTGTCTCCAGTGGTCATTGGGTGGAAAGCAGGATACACCCTGGACAGGTCTCCAGTCCATCACAGATTGAAAATGTGTGCTTTATAAAACTTCTCCAAAGCAAGTTTTGTAGTAAATAAGAGAAACCAATACAAGCTTCTTGTTTGTGTCCTCAGGGGGGCTCTGGCAGCCCGCTCATGTGTGAGCAGAACAACTTCTGGTTCCAGGCGGTGGTGTTGTCCTTATCAGGCACCTCTACCAGTCAAAAACAGCTGGAACCTATGCTTGTCTTTGTTAGACTGAATCACTTTCAGGATTTTCTGAAGGAGTCGCTGGGCTCGTTACTGTCGCCACCCTCCAGAGAAAGCAACACCACAATCAACAACAGCACCAACAGCACCAACAGCACCAACAGCACCACCCAGACTACCTCAGTCACCATAACCACCACCATGGCAACAGGTGGGGGGACTCTCAGTCACTTCCCTTTCTTCTTCCATCTTCACCTTCTTGTCCACACCTTATGTCTCCAACTCTTTTCATAGAAATGTCCAGACTGCCTTTATTCTTACATGATGTGACGCGCACAAATGAATGTATGCAACATTTGATTTGACACTTTATAATTTGAGAGCTTGACTTTCTGTTGACCATTAGCTGAGTTGTTATGTTGGAGGGAGAGTTAAACCAGACACTTTGAATAAAATCCTCTTCTGAACCACTGCTAAGTTCTGGTTACTGATGAATGTTTTATGTGTTTATGTTGGTGTAAATTCACCAACATAAAAAAGCTTAAAAAAACAAAACTTGTAGCTACAGTCCAGTTGTTTGTGTTTTGGAACCTTTTGGATTTAGTGATATGGGTTTCTGTGCTGATTGTTTATTGTAATAATGTTAAAGACATTTTACACTTGCACTTTACTGAAAGTAGCATTAGTACTTAATGTTCAAACTTTGTTGGTGTTTGAAGCAACACTGATTTGTTGTAGAGATGTGTGCTATTTCTTACATTGTTGTTAATGTCAGATAATTAATCCTAATTGAACAAAGCATATAAATCTGACATAGTTGTAACTAACTTCAGGAATATTGGCAAAAGGGATCTTCCATTTTTGCTTCAAATGTGAAAAGATAAATGTAAAAGTTTGTTTTAAATGTGAATTATTAATTGTTTTTCCAGGTGACTCTTGATTCATTATAAGATTAGAAATATCTCAGTTCCATGTCGAAGAGGCTTAATGACCACAGGTCTGTGCTGACAGCAGCAAACAGTCGTTTGGAAAATATCAGAACATCATGAAATAATAAAAAGACTAGTTTGACATCCCAACAATACAGTAATATGAGTTGCAATGTGAATAAAAATATATAACATATATATGAACAGTTTATCTTTTAACCTTGAAGAGAGGAAGATAAGCCCCTTTAACTTTAAGTCCATTTGACCCGACGGCCATGAGAAGGTTAATAACTGAAGGCGGTTTAATTTTTAACTACTTTTGGTTATTGAACAGATTATGATGAATTAAATATGCATGAAGTTTCTGGATCACAGTCAAAGACGAGTGTGTTCCTTAGCAAACACTTATAATACTGCCACGTAAATAAGCATTCAATATGCACTGAAAGTTTAAAATCAATGATTGCCCTTTCATTTGAATAATTTGACTCCAGCTGCACTGCAGCGACAGAAGATCCCGAGTTTCTGACCAATTAACACGTTTTGTTGTAATTACTTTCCTTTAAAATGAAATGAAAAAAACTTTTTGA
Organism: Kryptolebias marmoratus; assembly: GCF_001649575.2. Taxonomy (NCBI): domain Eukaryota; kingdom Metazoa; phylum Chordata; class Actinopteri; order Cyprinodontiformes; family Rivulidae; genus Kryptolebias; species Kryptolebias marmoratus. The sequence continues at coordinate 29,553 of NC_051441.1, read as the reverse complement.
TTTAAGCTCTTTGTCTGTTATGCTTTTGTTAAAATGCTGCAAATTTTTACCAGAATTATTTACATAAGACCAATAAAATTAAAGAATGAATTTGTGTTGCATGTTTGATTTTTCTGTGAGGTCTGAATAAGCTGCCTGAAGGTTTGATAAATTCAATCATTCATTGTTGGGGTGATTGTAAATAAAATAAGGAGACAGTTGGTAAAACTCATGAACTTTATTACATGCATGCTGTCACACAGGCGCCATGATAGAACTCTGAACACAACATCTCCCTTGTTACCCAAACATCCTTCTTCACTTTGAGCAAAAGTAGCAATATTTCCTCAGAAATTTTAGTAATGCAAAATAAAGTTTCTGCAATTTATCTTTCAACTTTCAATTGGAAGAAGTGCTATAAAATACAAATAAAATCTTCATGAAACATTAAATTAATAACCATAAATAGCTCAAAATCACAAACTGTTTGTTAGAAATAAGATTTTAAATCCTCTCCTGAATCTGACAGGAAGCTGATGGAGAGAAGCTGAAACTGGAGAAATCTGATCTCTGATCAGAACTCTGGCAGCAGCTGTTTGGATCAACTGAAGACTTTTAAAGAGTTTTTGGACTCCCAGATAATAAAGAGTTCCAACAGTCCAGCCTAGATGTGATAAATGCATGGAGCAGTTTTTCTGCATCATTTTCAGACGAGATGTTTCTAATTTCAGTGATGTTGTTCAGGTGGAGGAAAGCAGTCCTGGTAACATTTTTAATGTGGGGTTAAAAGACATCCTGATCTTAAATAACACCGAGGTTCTTTACTTTAGAACTGGAGGCCAAATTAATGCCATCCAGAGGAAGAGAAAGGCTGCAGAGTTTGTTCCTAAGATGCTCAGGTCCAAAAACCACAACCTGTCTGTCTGAGTTTAAAGCAGAAGATTAAGAGTCCTCCAGGTTTTATGTCTTTAAAACATGTTTGTAATCTAAGGAACTGTTTGGATTCATCAGGTTTCATGGACAAATATAACTGAGTATCATCAACTAATTGAAGTGAGGTGAGATGGTGTTCCACCCTTCCCACCCAGGTGCACCAGGTGTAAGTAGGAGCACGCTGCTGATTGGTGGGCAGGGCAGACTCCTTTATAACAGGGCAGGTTGCTGATTGGTGGGCGGGGCAGACTCCTTTATAACAGGGCAGGTTGCTGTTGCTGGATGAGTCTTTGTTCCTGCTGTCAATGTGGCTGAGCTGCTCCTGAGCTGCTCCTGAGATGCAAAGTGCTGTTGTTTGATCCAAGTTGCTGGGATATTGTTGGTTTTGGGTGCTACACCTGCCAGGTGTTTCTGCTGGCATTGCTGGCTGCAGCTGGAGTTTTGTAGCGCGTGGCCTCTGCCTGTCTCCGCCTGCTGACCCGCTCCCTCCTCTGGTAGCCTGTGCATCTGCTCCTGGGTAAGCTATCAGTTAATCAGCTTTTTAATCTGAACCCATAAGTAATGTTTTATTTTTCAGGCTCGTGATTGCTCGGCGTGCTGTGGCGCTGAAAGCTGCAGCGCACAGGGCCGCTCTGCTGTTTGTCCTGTTTGGTTAAAGAGTTTGGACTGCAACTATTGCTGTGGTTCTTAGCAGCAAATTGATGGGACTGTGCGTGTTGCCTCTGATCCTGCTGTGCTCAAGTGCAGGACAGTAACAGTTTGTTCCACCATTGTATAGTGTTTTTCTTTCCTTGCCTGCTTTGTTCTTGCATGTTTTTGGTGTGGAAGAACTGGATTACTTGTCTTTGCCTCATGCCTGGAAGGTGATTTTAATTGGTATGTTTTACTGACTTGTTAATAAAACATTCTATTTTTGGGAGAACTGTCTGTTGTCCAGGTGCATCTTTTTGAACCTGTTCTGATTTGTTGTCATAACTCTGAACTGGTGTTAAACACAAACTTTAAGAAGTCTTCTAAAGAGGCCTTGGTGGCGCTGGTGTGATGTCAGCCCGCCCCTGTGGCGACATCACCACCATCAGTGGGTGGATGACTGTAGTGTGAAGCACTTTGGAGTCCTTGGACTAGATAAAGTGCCATTTAATACTCTATGAAACCTAGATTAGATTTAAGGCCTGTTTCCTGAATGCAAATGGTATCTGGTTAGTTTAGAATAACTTGAAGTCCTTTAAGTTCCTGTCCATTTGTTATGAGCTGTCTGCTGTAAAATAATCTGGTGGAGTGAGCCTACCTCTGTTTAAATGTCATTCTTCTTCTCACTGCTAAAACACACCTGTCCCACGCTGATGCAGCAGCACCACCAAGTGACCAAATCTAATAACAGCAACATAAATGCATTCACTGTGGAAACTTCAGATCACCTCTTATCGTCATTATTTTACTTATCCCTGAAAGAGCCGCAATGTAAACTAGTCTGACTGGAACAGAAAGAAGCAGCAGAACAGTGTTTTCAGACCTTTTTTCTTAAAGATGTTTTTTTGTTGTTACTACTTGTTTAACCTTGATTTCTCATTATGTAAAGGTATATCAAGGCTTCTTTAAACGGGACCATCATGTTTCTGCTGCTTCTAGAAACAGTTCAAGCATAAAAAACACCCAGATGTTTTCTGACAATGACTAAATGTTTTCTGGTATCTGCAAAACTACCTGTTTCAAAAACCTCAGGATTGTTGCGTCACAATCCCCGTTACCTAGCAACCCAAGTGGAGCTCCGCCCACTTCATTACAGGAAGACGTCACATTAGTTCTGCTGGTTTTACTGCTGAACAATGTCTGCTGGAAAATGATAATAATGGGTCCCCTTTAAAGTTTTATCTTATTCAATTAAAATGTACAAAAAATAATTTTTAAAATACAATTTTTTTTAACAGAACAGGTTGTCACCTTTATATTTTTATCAAAATATCAGATATTTTTATTCAACACATTTGTCAGACAAGAGTTAACAAAATATAACATTAAATGTACATTTATACAAAATAAGTGTAATAAAAATGAATTATATTGTCCTACAAAAAGAACTAAAACTCCAGTTTAGCAGTGTTGAGCTGCTCTGGAAGATGAGGGCTGAATGTAACAGTGGAGCAGGTTCTGGTGTCCAACCAGTCTTCACTTGATCCGGATTTCGAAGCAGAGGCAGTTGCAGGAGTCGCACTCCGGAGGCTGGCAGGTACAGGTGCAGTCCATGTTGATGCACTGAGGAAAACACAAGGATTTAAACACACTTATTAAACTTCTCTCTGAATATTTTACAGCTTCAGGTCTCGAGGATTGTTTTCTTTAGAGAAATTGTTTTATTAAAATCTCTTAAAACCCTTTAAAATTATTTATTGTAACTTTTCTCAGTTTTTTATCTTGAGCTTCCTGTGAGTGAATTAAAAAATGAATGTCACAAAACATTTATCTAAAGCCTCCCGTAGAGGAGTTTATTTCTGCGTCAGAATGATTTACTTTGTCTCATTCATGGAACTCTGTCCTGAACTCCTCAGTTACGCTGACTTCTGCTTGGTCTCAGATAAATCCAAGGACAGCAGTGAGAGATGTGATGAGATTTGTTGCTGCTGACGGAGGAACAGTTTGGTTCCTTACTGAAGGCGAGGAGCAGGAGCTGGGCAGGAACGATCGGACGGTGGGCAGGCGGCAGTCACACATTTCAGCCAGTCTGAAGCACTGTTCGCACACCGAGACGTTCGGACAGCAGGTGGCACACTGGAAAGAACAGCGGTCCTGAGGGGAGAAGCAGAAATCATTTGAATTTATTTATCACACGTTAATGAACATTTAAACAGGTTGAGTCAGCCAAAGACTCATCATGATTAGCACTTTTCACAGATATGAGCTTCTATTGTTAGACCCAACATTTGTAATCATGAAGACAACTAAAAAACAGAAATAAAATAACTAACAAATACGTTGAATTTATCTCAGAATGGATTTAAATGAATATTTTGGTAAATAAGTCATACAGAAAGGACTGTTTCCCTTGAAGCTGAGTATCTGTGGTTTTCTGTAACAGTTTATACTAAATGTAGAAGATTTATGGTCAATCCTAAAGATCTATTATGACAGTCTCTCCAGCTTGTCCTGGGTCTTCCCTGAGGTGTCCTCCCAGTTGGACATGCCCAGAAACCTCCGTAGGGCGGTCCAGGAGGTATCTGAACCTCCTCAACTGGCGTTATGCTGCTCCCCTCCACCTGCCGATCTCACCATTCATTCTTCCATCACTGTCTTCCTTCACCACCGTCTCAAACCATCTGTCCTCTCTGTCCAACATCTGAACACTGTGGTCCTCCAAAGAGTGTCCCTTCTCCTCGAGGAGCAGGAGCTCAGCTGAGTCCTGAAGATCTGCTCTCCTGAGTTGAGCTGTGCATCTGTGGAGAAGCTGTTTGTTTCTCCAATATGGAGGTCTGACCTACAGACACCAGACTGCTCAGTCTGTGTCCTCAGGACGGACAGGCCTCCGTGTCCTCAGGATGGACAGGCCTCCGTGTCCTCAGGATGGACCGGCCTCCGTGTCCTCAGGGTGGACCGGCCTCCGTGTCCTCGGGATGGACGGGCCTCCGTGTCCTCGGGACGGACTGGCCTCTGTCCTCAGGATGGACCGGCCTCCGTGTCCTCGGGATGGACCGGCCTCCGTGTCCTCGGGATGGACCGGCCTCCGTGTCCTCGGGACGGACCGGCCTCCGTGTCCTCGGGACGGACTGGCCTCTGTCCTCAGGATGGACCAGCCTCTGTGTCCTCAGGATGGACCGGCCTCTGTGTCCTCAGGATGGACCTGGATGTTGTGTTTGGAGGAAGTCCCTCAGAGTTCCTCAGGTTCTGCAGCAACATCAGGGATGAGGATGTTCCTCCGTCTGTTCCTCTCCTGGTTCTGCTCAGAGGTGTGTTTTTGTAGATTTCCTCTCTGATAAAAGCCCAGTTAGGACATCCGGATGTTTGGACAGCTCTTTGATGTTTCTGGTCCTTTTTCTTCCCTTGTGTCTCCGTGGGGACGTGTTCAGCCCGATGCTGTAGAGTTCTGATGACAGAGAGTTTGTGTTCCAGTGGTGCTGAGAGTCCAACAGAAGGTTCTGATCTGTGTGGGTCGGTTTCCTGTAGACCTCAGTGTGGAGGCTGTCCTCTCCATGTGAACCAGACAGTCCAACAAAGGCAGCTTGTTGTCGTCAGCATCTTCTCTGGTGAAACCTTCTACTTCTTTATCTTGGGTTTGGACCCAGGTATCGTTCATGTATCTGAACCAGCAGCTCTGTGATGTTCCCTTAAAGGAGTTCAGGGTTCTGTTCCACTTCCTCCATGTAGAGATTGGCCACAATGGGTGACCCTGGAGATCCCATGGAACAACCACGCTTCTGTCTGTAAGAAATGTCATTAAACTTGAAATAAGTGGTAGACAGTCAGAGGTCCAGCAGGGTCAGAGGTCCGGCAGGGTCAGAGGTCCAGCAGGGTCAGAGGTCCGGAAGGGTCAGAGGTCCAGCAGGGTCAGAGGTCCGGCAGGGTCAGAGGTCCGGCAGG